>NW_027365035.1:0-147017 GCF_046119375.1 Phyllobates terribilis | reverse complement strand
TTGCCATTGAAAAACGTCCAGAAATGATTGAAGCTACTGACTGAATGAAAGGAGCTGGCATCTCACTCTCTTTGAATCTTCTTTATCATGCTAAGAGGAGCAGGAAAAAGCAAAAAATTTCAGAATTGCACCTTGCAATGCGGAGAAATTACTGTTTGTGCATTTACAATATTCACTGATTTTTGCCATTGAAAAACGTCCAGAAATGATTGAAGCAACTGACTGAATGAAAGGAGCTGGCATCTCACTCTCTTTGAATCTTCTTTATCATGCTAAGAGGAGCAGGAAAAAGCAAAAAATTTCAGAATTGCACCTTGCAATGCGGAGAAATTACTGTTTGTGCATTTACAATATTCATTGATTTTTGCCATTGAAAAACGTCCAGAAATAATTGAAGCTACTGACTGAATGAAAGGAGCTGGCATCTCACTCTCTTTGAATCTTCTTTATCATGCTAAGAGGAGCAGGAAAAAGCAAAAAATTTCAGAATTGCAACTTGCAATGCGGAGAAATTACTGTTTGTGCATTTACAATATTCATTGATTTTTGCCATTGAAAAACATCATGTTATTCATATACCAGAAATGATTGAAGCTACTGACTGAATGAAAGGAGCTGGCATCTCACTCTCTTTGAATCTTCTTTATCATGCTAAGAGGAGCAGGAAAAAGCAAAAAATTTCAGAATTGCACCTTGCAATGCGGAGAAATTACTGTTTGTGCATTTACAATATTCATTGATTTTTGCCATTGAAAAACGTCCAGAAATGATTGAAGCTACTGACTGAATGAAAGGAGCTGGCATCTCACTCTCTTTGAATCTTCTTTATCATGCTAAGAGGAGCAGGAAAAAGCAAAAAATTTCAGAATTGCACCTTGCAATGCGGAGAAATTACTGTTTGTGCTTTTACAATATTCATTGATTTTTGCCATTGAAAAACATCATGTTATTCATATACCAGAAATGTTTGAAGCTACTGACTGAATGAAAGGAGCTGGCATCTCACTCTCTTTGAATCTTCTTTATCATGCTAAGAGGAGCAGGAAAAAGCAAAAAATTTCAGAATTGCACCTTGCAATGCGGAGAAATTACTGTTTGTGCATTTACAATATTCATTGATTTTTGCCATTGAAAAATGTCCAGAAATGATTGAAGCTGCTGACTGAATGAAAGGAGCTGGCATCTCACTCTCTTTGAATCTTCTTTATCATGCTAAGAGGAGCAGGAAAAAGCAAAAAATTTCAGAATTGCACCTTGCAATGCGGAGAAATTACTGTTTGTGCATTTACAATATTCATTGATTTTTGCCATTGAAAAACATCATGTTATTCATATACCAGAAATGATTGAAGCTACTGACTGAATGAAAGGAGCTGGCATCTCACTCTCTTTGAATCTTCTTTATCATGCTAAGAGGAGCAGAAAAAAGCAAAAAATTTCAGAATTGCACCTTGCAATGCGGAGAAATTACTGTTTGTGCATTTACAATATTCATTGATTTTTGCCATTGAAAAACGTCCAGAAATGATTGAAGCTACTGACTGAATGAAAGGAGCTGGCATCTCACTCTCTTTGAATCTTCTTTATCATGCTAAGAGGAGCAGGAAAAAGCAAAAAATTTCAGAATTGCACCTTGCAATGCGGAGAAATTACTGTTTGTGCATTTACAATATTCATTGATTTTTGCCATTGAAAAACGTCCAGAAATGATTGAAGCTACTGACTGAATGAAAGGAGCTGGCATCTCACTCTCTTTGAATCTTCTTTATCATGCTAAGAGGAGCAGGAAAAAGCAAAAAATTTCAGAATTGCACCTTGCAATGCGGAGAAATTACTGTTTGTGCATTTACAATATTCATTGATTTTTGCCATTGAAAAACATCATGTTATTCATATAATAGAAATGTTTGAAGCTACTGACTGAATGAAAGGAGCTGGCATCTCACTCTCTTTGAATCTTCTTTATCATGCTAAGAGGAGCAGGAAAAAGCAAAAAATTTCAGAATTGCACCTTGCAATGCGGAGAAATTACTGTTTGTGCATTTACAATATTCATTGATTTTTGCCATTGAAAAACGTCCAGAAATGATTGAAGCTACTGACTGAATGAAAGGAGCTGGCATCTCACTCTCTTTGAATCTTCTTTATCATGCTAAGAGGAGCAGGAAAAAGCAAAAAATTTCAGAATTGCACCTTGCAATGCGGAGAAATTACTGTTTGTGCATTTACAATATTCATTGATTTTTGCCATTGAAAAACATCATGTTATTCATATACCAGAAATGATTGAAGCTACTGACTGAATGAAAGGAGCTGGCATCTCGCTCTCTTTGAATATTCTTTATCATGCTAAGAGGAGCAGGAAAAAGCAAAAAATTTCAGAATTGCACCTTGCAATGCGGAGAAATTACTGTTTGTGCATTTACAATATTCATTGATTTTTGCCATTGAAAAACGTCCAGAAATGATTGAAGCTACTGACTGAATGAAAGGAGCTGGCATCTCACTCTCTTTGAATCTTCTTTATCATGCTAAGAGGAGCAGGAAAAAGCAAAAAATTTCAGAATTGCACCTTGCAATGTGGAGAAATTACTGTTTGTGCATTTACAATATTCATTGATTTTTGCCATTGAAAAACATCATGTTATTCATATACCAGAAATGATTGAAGCTACTGACTGAATGAAAGGAGCTGGCATCTCACTCTCTTTGAATCTTCTTTATCATGCTAAGAGGAGCAGGAAAAAGCAAAAAATTTCAGAATTGCACCTTGCAATACGGAGAAATTACTGTTTGTGCATTTACAATATTCATTGATTTTTGCCATTGAAAAACGTCCAGAAATGATTGAAGCTACTGACTGAATGAAAGGAGCTGGCATCTCACTCTCTTTGAATCTTCTTTATCATGCTAAGAGGAGCAGGAAAAAGCAAAAAATTTCAGAATTGCACCTTGCAATGCGGAGAAATTACTGTTTGTGCTTTTACAATATTCATTGATTTTTGCCATTGAAAAACATCATGTTATTCATATACCAGAAATGTTTGAAGCTACTGACTGAATGAAAGGAGCTGGCATCTCACTCTCTTTGAATCTTCTTTATCATGCTAAGAGGAGCAGGAAAAAGCAAAAAATTTCAGAATTGCACCTTGCAATGCGGAGAAATTACTGTTTGTGCATTTACAATATTCATTGATTTTTGCCATTGAAAAACGTCCAGAAATGATTGAAGCTACTGACTGAATGAAAGGAGCTGGCATCTCACTCTCTTTGAATCTTCTTTATCATGCTAAGAGGAGCAGGAAAAAGCAAAAAATTTCAGAATTGCACCTTGCAATGCGGAGAAATTACTGTTTGTGCATTTACAATATTCATTGATTTTTGCCATTGAAAAACGTCCAGAAATGATTGAAGCTACTGACTGAATGAAAGGAGCTGGCATCTCACTCTCTTTGAATCTTCTTTATCATGCTAAGAGGAGCAGGAAAAAGCAAAAAATTTCAGAATTGCAACTTGCAATGCGGAGAAATTACTGTTTGTGCATTTACAATATTCATTGATTTTTGCCATTGAAAAACATCATGTTATTCATATACCAGAAATGATTGAAGCTACTGACTGAATGAAAGGAGCTGGCATCTCACTCTCTTTGAATCTTCTTTATCATGCTAAGAGGAGCAGGAAAAAGCAAAAAATTTCAGAATTGCACCTTGCAATGCGGAGAAATTACTGTTTGTGCATTTACAATATTCATTGATTTTTGCCATTGAAAAACATCATGTTATTCATATACCAGAAATGTTTGAAGCTACTGACTGAATGAAAGGAGCTGGCATCTCACTCTCTTTGAATCTTCTTTATCATGCTAAGAGGAGCAGGAAAAAGCAAAAAATTTCAGAATTGCACCTTGCAATGCGGAGAAATTACTGTTTGTGCATTTACAATATTCATTGATTTTTGCCATTGAAAAACGTCCAGAAATGATTGAAGCTACTGACTGAATGAAAGGAGCTGGCATCTCACTCTCTTTGAATCTTCTTTATCATGCTAAGAGGAGCAGGAAAATGCAAGAAATTTCAGAATTGCACCTTGCAATGCGGAGAAATTACTGTTTGTGCATTTACAATATTCATTGATTTTTGCCATTGAAAAACATCCAGAAATGATTGAAGCTACTGACTGAATGAAAGGAGCTGGCATCTCACTCTCTTTGAATCTTCTTTATCATGCTAAGAGGAGCAGGAAAAAGCCAAAAATTTCAGAATTGCACCTTGCAATGCGGAGAAATTACTGTTTGTGCATTTACAATATTCATTGATTTTTGCCATTGAAAAACATCATGTTATTCATATACCAGAAATGATTGAAGCTACTGACTGAATGAAAGGAGCTGGCATCTCACTCTCTTTGAATCTTCTTTATCATGCAAAGAGGAGCAGGAAAAAGCAAAAAATTTCAGAATTGCACCTTGCAATGCGGAGAAATTACTGTTTGTGCATTTACAATATTCATTGATTTTTGCCATTGAAAAACGTCCAGAAATGATTGAAGCTACTGACTGAATGAAAGGAGCTGGCATCTCACTCTCTTTGAATCTTCTTTATCATGCTAAGAGGAGCAGGAAAAAGCAAAAAATTTCAGAATTGCACCTTGCAATGCGGAGAAATTACTGTTTGTGCATTTACAATATTCACTGATTTTTGCCATTGAAAAACGTCCAGAAATGATTGAAGCAACTGACTGAATGAAAGGAGCTGGCATCTCACTCTCTTTGAATCTTCTTTATCATGCTAAGAGGAGCAGGAAAAAGCAAAAAATTTCAGAATTGCACCTTGCAATGCGGAGAAATTACTGTTTGTGCATTTACAATATTCATTGATTTTTGCCATTGAAAAACGTCCAGAAATAATTGAAGCTACTGACTGAATGAAAGGAGCTGGCATCTCACTCTCTTTGAATCTTCTTTATCATGCTAAGAGGAGCAGGAAAAAGCAAAAAATTTCAGAATTGCAACTTGCAATGCGGAGAAATTACTGTTTGTGCATTTACAATATTCATTGATTTTTGCCATTGAAAAACATCATGTTATTCTTATACCAGAAATGATTGAAGCTAGTGACTGAATGAAAGGAGCTGGCATCTCACTCTCTTTGAATCTTCTTTATCATGCTAAGAGGAGCAGGAAAAAGCAAAAAATTTCAGAATTGCACCTTGCAATGCGGAGAAATTACTGTTTGTGCATTTACAATATTCATTGATTTTTGCCATTGAAAAACGTCCAGAAATGATTGAAGCTACTGACTGAATGAAAGGAGCTGGCATCTCACTTTCTTTGAATCTTCTTTATCATGCTAAGAGGAGCAGGAAAAAGCAAAAAATTTCAGAATTGCACCTTGCAATGCGGAGAAATTACTGTTTGTGCTCTTACAATATTCATTGATTTTTGCCATTGAAAAACATCATGTTATTCATATACCAGAAATGTTTGAAGCTACTGACTGAATGAAAGGAGCTGGCATCTCACTCTCTTTGAATCTTCTTTATCATGCTAAGAGGAGCAGGAAAAAGCAAAAAATTTCAGAATTGCACCTTGCAATGCGGAGAAATTACTGTTTGTGCATTTACAATATTCATTGATTTTTGCCATTGAAAAACGTCCAGAAATGATTGAAGCTGCTGACTGAATGAAAGGAGCTGGCATCTCACTCTCTTTGAATCTTCTTTATCATGCTAAGAGGAGCAGGAAAAAGCAAAAAATTTCAGAATTGCACCTTGCAATGCGGAGAAATTACTGTTTGTGCATTTACAATATTCATTGATTTTTGCCATTGAAAAACATCATGTTATTCATATACCAGAAATGATTGAAGCTACTGACTGAATGAAAGGAGCTGGCATCTCACTCTCTTTGAATCTTCTTTATCATGCTAAGAGGAGCAGGAAAAAGCAAAAAATTTCAGAATTGCACCTTGCAATGCGGAGAAATTACTGTTTGTGCATTTACAATATTCATTGATTTTTGCCATTGAAAAACGTCCAGAAATGATTGAAGCTACTGACTGAATGAAAGGAGCTGGCATCTCACTCTCTTTGAATCTTCTTTATCATGCTAAGAGGAGCAGGAAAAAGCAAAAAATTTCAGAATTGCACCTTGCAATGCGGAGAAATTACTGTTTGTGCATTTACAATATTCATTGATTTTTGCCATTGAAAAACGTCCAGAAATGATTGAAGCTACTGACTGAATGAAAGGAGCTGGCATCTCACTCTCTTTGAATCTTCTTTATCATGCTAAGAGGAGCAGGAAAAAGCAAAAAATTTCAGAATTGCACCTTGCAATGCGGAGAAATTACTGTTTGTGCATTTACAATATTCATTGATTTTTGCCATTGAAAAACATCATGTTATTCATATACCAGAAATGTTTGAAGCTACTGACTGAATGAAAGGAGCTGGCATCTCACTCTCTTTGAATCTTCTTTATCATGCTAAGAGGAGCAGGAAAAAGCAAAAAATTTCAGAATTGCACCTTGCAATGCGGAGAAATTACTGTTTGTGCATTTACAATATTCATTGATTTTTGCCATTGAAAAACGTCCAGAAATGATTGAAGCTACTGACTGAATGAAAGGAGCTGGCATCTCACTCTCTTTGAATCTTCTTTATCATGCTAAGAGGAGCAGGAAAAAGCAAAAAATTTCAGAATTGCACCTTGCAATGCGGAGAAATTACTGTTTGTGCATTTACAATATTCATTGATTTTTGCCATTGAAAAACATCATGTTATTCATATACCAGAAATGATTGAAGCTACTGACTGAATGAAAGGAGCTGGCATCTCGCTCTCTTTGAATCTTCTTTATCATGCTAAGAGGAGCAGGAAAAAGCAAAAAATTTCAGAATTGCACCTTGCAATGCGGAGAAATTACTGTTTGTGCATTTACAATATTCACTGATTTTTGCCATTGAAAAACGTCCAGAAATGATTGAAGCAACTGACTGAATGAAAGGAGCTGGCATCTCACTCTCTTTGAATCTTCTTTATCATGCTAAGAGGAGCAGGAAAAAGCAAAAAATTTCAGAATTGCACCTTGCAATGCGGAGAAATTACTGTTTGTGCATTTACAATATTCATTGATTTTTGCCATTGAAAAACGTCCAGAAATAATTGAAGCTACTGACTGAATGAAAGGAGCTGGCATCTCACTCTCTTTGAATCTTCTTTATCATGCTAAGAGGAGCAGGAAAAAGCAAAAAATTTCAGAATTGCAACTTGCAATGCGGAGAAATTACTGTTTGTGCATTTACAATATTCATTGATTTTTGCCATTGAAAAACATCATGTTATTCTTATACCAGAAATGATTGAAGCTAGTGACTGAATGAAAGGAGCTGGCATCTCACTCTCTTTGAATCTTCTTTATCATGCTAAGAGGAGCAGGAAAAAGCAAAAAATTTCAGAATTGCACCTTGCAATGCGGAGAAATTACTGTTTGTGCATTTACAATATTCATTGATTTTTGCCATTGAAAAACGTCCAGAAATGATTGAAGCTACTGACTGAATGAAAGGAGCTGGCATCTCACTTTCTTTGAATCTTCTTTATCATGCTAAGAGGAGCAGGAAAAAGCAAAAAATTTCAGAATTGCACCTTGCAATGCGGAGAAATTACTGTTTGTGCTCTTACAATATTCATTGATTTTTGCCATTGAAAAACATCATGTTATTCATATACCAGAAATGTTTGAAGCTACTGACTGAATGAAAGGAGCTGGCATCTCACTCTCTTTGAATCTTCTTTATCATGCTAAGAGGAGCAGGAAAAAGCAAAAAATTTCAGAATTGCACCTTGCAATGCGGAGAAATTACTGTTTGTGCATTTACAATATTCATTGATTTTTGCCATTGAAAAACGTCCAGAAATGATTGAAGCTGCTGACTGAATGAAAGGAGCTGGCATCTCACTCTCTTTGAATCTTCTTTATCATGCTAAGAGGAGCAGGAAAAAGCAAAAAATTTCAGAATTGCACCTTGCAATGCGGAGAAATTACTGTTTGTGCATTTACAATATTCATTGATTTTTGCCATTGAAAAACATCATGTTATTCATATACCAGAAATGATTGAAGCTACTGACTGAATGAAAGGATCTGGCATCTCACTCTCTTTGAATCTTCTTTATCATGCTAAGAGGAGCAGGAAAAAGCAAAAAATTTCAGAATTGCACCTTGCAATGCGGAGAAATTACTGTTTGTGCATTTACAATATTCATTGATTTTTGCCATTGAAAAACGTCCAGAAATGATTGAAGCTACTGACTGAATGAAAGGAGCTGGCATCTCACTCTCTTTGAATCTTCTTTATCATGCTAAGAGGAGCAGGAAAAAGCAAAAAATTTCAGAATTGCACCTTGCAATGCGGAGAAATTACTGTTTGTGCATTTACAATATTCATTGATTTTTGCCATTGAAAAACGTCCAGAAATGATTGAAGCTACTGACTGAATGAAAGGAGCTGGCATCTCACTCTCTTTGAATCTTCTTTATCATGCTAAGAGGAGCAGGAAAAAGCAAAAAATTTCAGAATTGCACCTTGCAATGCGGAGAAATTACTGTTTGTGCATTTACAATATTCATTGATTTTTGCCATTGAAAAACATCATGTTATTCATATACCAGAAATGTTTGAAGCTACTGACTGAATGAAAGGAGCTGGCATCTCACTCTCTTTGAATCTTCTTTATCATGCTAAGAGGAGCAGGAAAAAGCAAAAAATTTCAGAATTGCACCTTGCAATGCGGAGAAATTACTGTTTGTGCATTTACAATATTCATTGATTTTTGCCATTGAAAAACGTCCAGAAATGATTGAAGCTACTGACTGAATGAAAGGAGCTGGCATCTCACTCTCTTTGAATCTTCTTTATCATGCTAAGAGGAGCAGGAAAAAGCAAAAAATTTCAGAATTGCACCTTGCAATGCGGAGAAATTACTGTTTGTGCTTTTACAATATTCATTGATTTTTGCCATTGAAAAACATCATGTTATTCATATACCAGAAATGTTTGAAGCTACTGACTGAATGAAAGGAGCTGGCATCTCACTCTCTTTGAATCTTCTTTATCATGCTAAGAGGAGCAGGAAAAAGCAAAAAATTTCAGAATTGCACCTTGCAATGCGGAGAAATTACTGTTTGTGCATTTACAATATTCATTGATTTTTGCCATTGAAAAACGTCCAGAAATGATTGAAGCTACTGACTGAATGAAAGGAGCTGGCATCTCACTCTCTTTGAATCTTCTTTATCATGCTAAGAGGAGCAGGAAAAAGCAAAAAATTTCAGAATTGCACCTTGCAATGCGGAGAAATTACTGTTTGTGCATTTACAATATTCATTGATTTTTGCCATTGAAAAACGTCCAGAAATGATTGAAGCTACTGACTGAATGAAAGGAGCTGGCATCTCACTCTCTTTGAATCTTCTTTATCATGCTAAGAGGAGCAGGAGAAAGCAAAAAATTTCAGAATTGCAACTTGCAATGCGGAGAAATTACTGTTTGTGCATTTACAATATTCATTGATTTTTGCCATTGAAAAACATCATGTTATTCATATACCAGAAATGATTGAAGCTACTGACTGAATGAAAGGAGCTGGCATCTCACTCTCTTTGAATCTTCTTTATCATGCTAAGAGGAGCAGGAAAAAGCAAAAAATTTCAGAATTGCACCTTGCAATGCGGAGAAATTACTGTTTGTGCATTTACAATATTCATTGATTTTTGCCATTGAAAAACGTCCAGAAATGATTGAAGCTACTGACTGAATGAAAGGAGCTGGCATCTCACTCTCTTTGAATCTTCTTTATCATGCTAAGAGGAGCAGGAAAAAGCAAAAAATTTCAGAATTGCACCTTGCAATGCGGAGAAATTACTGTTTGTGCATTTACAATATTCATTGATTTTTGCCATTGAAAAACGTCCAGAAATGATTGAAGCTACTGACTGAATGAAAGGAGCTGGCATCTCACTCTCTTTGAATCTTCTTTATCATGCTAAGAGGAGCAGGAAAAAGCAAAAAATTTCAGAATTGCACCTTGCAATGCGGAGAAATTACTGTTTGTGCATTTACAATATTCATTAATTTTTGCCATTGAAAAACATCATGTTATTCATATCCCAGAAATGTTTGAAGCTACTGACTGAATGAAAGAAGCTGGCATCTCACTCTCTTTGAATCTTCTTTATCATGCTAAGAGGAGCAGGAAAAAGCAAAAAATTTCAGAATTGCACCTTGCAATGCGGAGAAATTACTGTTTGTGCATTTACAATCTTCATTGATTTTTGCCATTGAAAAACGTCCAGAAATGATTGAAGCTACTGACTGAATGAAAGGAGCTGGCATCTCACTCTCTTTGAATCTTCTTTATCATGCTAAGAGGAGCAGGAAAAAGCAAAAAATTTCAGAATTGCACCTTGCAATGCGGAGAAATTACTGTTTGTGCATTTACAATATTCATTGATTTTTGCCATTGAAAAACATCATGTTATTCATATACCAGAAATGTTTGAAGCTACTGACTGAATGAAAGGAGCTGGCATCTCACTCTCTTTGAATCTTCTTTATCATGCTAAGAGGAGCAGGAAAAAGCAAAAAATTTCAGAATTGCACCTTGCAATGCGGAGAAATTACTGTTTGTGCATTTACAATATTCATTGATTTTTGCCATTGAAAAACGTCCAGAAATGATTGAAGCTACTGACTGAATGAAAGGAGCTGGCATCTCACTCTCTTTGAATCTTCTTTATCATGCTAAGAGGAGCAGGAAAAAGCAAAAAATTTCAGAATTGCACCTTGCAATGCGGAGAAATTACTGTTTGTGCATTTACAATATTCATTGATTTTTGCCATTGAAAAACGTCCAGAAATGATTGAAGCTACTGACTGAATGAAAGGAGCTGGCATCTCACTCTCTTTGAATCTTCTTTATCATGCTAAGAGGAGCAGGAAAAAGCAAAAAATTTCAGAATTGCAACTTGCAATGCGGAGAAATTACTGTTTGTGCATTTACAATATTCATTGATTTTTGCCATTGAAAAACATCATGTTATTCATATACCAGAAATGATTGAAGCTACTGACTGAATGAAAGGAGCTGGCATCTCACTCTCTTTGAATCTTCTTTATCATGCTAAGAGGAGCAGGAAAAAGCAAAAAATTTCAGAATTGCACCTTGCAATGCGGAGAAATTACTGTTTGTGCATTTACAATATTCATTGATTTTTGCCATTGAAAAACGTCCAGAAATGATTGAAGCTACTGACTGAATGAAAGGAGCTGGCATCTCACTCTCTTTGAATCTTCTTTATCATGCTAAGAGGAGCAGGAAAAAGCAAAAAATTTCAGAATTGCACCTTGCAATGCGGAGAAATTACTGTTTGTGCATTTACAATATTCATTGATTTTTGCCATTGAAAAACGTCCAGAAATGATTGAAGCTACTGACTGAATGAAAGGAGCTGGCATCTCACTCTCTTTGAATCTTCTTTATCATGCTAAGAGGAGCAGGAAAAAGCAAAAAATTTCAGAATTGCACCTTGCAATGCGGAGAAATTACTGTTTGTGCATTTACAATATTCATTAATTTTTGCCATTGAAAAACATCATGTTATTCATATCCCAGAAATGTTTGAAGCTACTGACTGAATGAAAGAAGCTGGCATCTCACTCTCTTTGAATCTTCTTTATCATGCTAAGAGGAGCAGGAAAAAGCAAAAAATTTCAGAATTGCACCTTGCAATGCGGAGAAATTACTGTTTGTGCATTTACAATATTCATTGATTTTTGCCATTGAAAAACATCCAGAAATGATTGAAGCTACTGACTGAATGAAAGGAGCTGGCATCTCACTCTCTTTGAATCTTCTTTATCATGCTAAGAGGAGCAGGAAAAAGCAAAAAATTTCAGAATTGCACCTTGCAATGCGGAGAAATTACTGTTTGTGCATTTACAATATTCATTGATTTTTGCCATTGAAAAACATCATGTTATTCATATACCAGAAATGTTTGAAGCTACTGACTGAATGAAAGGAGCTGGCATCTCACTCTCTTTGAATCTTCTTTATCATGCTAAGAGGAGCAGGAAAAAGCAAAAAATTTCAGAATTGCACCTTGCAATGCGGAGAAATTACTGTTTGTGCATTTACAATATTCATTGATTTTTGCCATTGAAAAACGTCCAGAAATGATTGAAGCTACTGACTGAATGAAAGGAGCTGGCATCTTACTCTCTTTGAATCTTCTTTATCATGCTAAGAGGAGCAGGAAAATGCAAGAAATTTCAGAATTGCACCTTGCAATGCGGAGAAATTACTGTTTGTGCATTTACAATATTCATTGATTTTTGCCATTGAAAAACATCCAGAAATGATTGAAGCTACTGACTGAATGAAAGGAGCTGGCATCTCACTCTCTTTGAATCTTCTTTATCATGCTAAGAGGAGCAGGAAAAAGCCAAAAATTTCAGAATTGCACCTTGCAATGCGGAGAAATTACTGTTTGTGCATTTACAATATTCATTGATTTTTGCCATTGAAAAACATCATGTTATTCATATACCAGAAATGATTGAAGCTACTGACTGAATGAAAGGAGCTGGCATCTCACTCTCTTTGAATCTTCTTTATCATGCAAAGAGGAGCAGGAAAAAGCAAAAAATTTCAGAATTGCACCTTGCAATGCGGAGAAATTACTGTTTGTGCATTTACAATATTCATTGATTTTTGCCATTGAAAAACGTCCAGAAATGATTGAAGCTACTGACTGAATGAAAGGAGCTGGCATCTCACTCTCTTTGAATCTTCTTTATCATGCTAAGAGGAGCAGGAAAAAGCAAAAAATTTCAGAATTGCACCTTGCAATGCGGAGAAATTACTGTTTGTGCATTTACAATATTCATTGATTTTTGCCATTGAAAAACGTCCAGAAATGATTGAAGCAACTGACTGAATGAAAGGAGCTGGCATCTCACTCTCTTTGAATCTTCTTTATCATGCTAAGAGGAGCAGGAAAAAGCAAAAAATTTCAGAATTGCACCTTGCAATGCGGAGAAATTACTGTTTGTGCATTTACAATATTCATTGATTTTTGCCATTGAAAAACGTCCAGAAATAATTGAAGCTACTGACTGAATGAAAGGAGCTGGCATCTCACTCTCTTTGAATCTTCTTTATCATGCTAAGAGGAGCAGGAAAAAGCAAAAAATTTCAGAATTGCAACTTGCAATGCGGAGAAATTACTGTTTGTGCATTTACAATATTCATTGATTTTTGCCATTGAAAAACATCATGTTATTCATATACCAGAAATGATTGAAGCTACTGACTGAATGAAAGGAGCTGGCATCTCACTCTCTTTGAATCTTCTTTATCATGCTAAGAGGAGCAGGAAAAAGCAAAAAATTTCAGAATTGCACCTTGCAATGCGGAGAAATTACTGTTTGTGCATTTACAATATTCATTGATTTTTGCCATTGAAAAACGTCCAGAAATGATTGAAGCTACTGACTGAATGAAAGGAGCTGGCATCTCACTCTCTTTGAGTCTTCTTTATCATGCTAAGAGGAGCAGGAAAAAGCAAAAAATTTCAGAATTGCACCTTGCAATGCGGAGAAATTACTGTTTGTGCTTTTACAATATTCATTGATTTTTGCCATTGAAAAACATCATGTTATTCATATACCAGAAATGTTTGAAGCTACTGACTGAATGAAAGGAGCTGGCATCTCACTCTCTTTGAATCTTCTTTATCATGCTAAGAGGAGCAGGAAAAAGCAAAAAATTTCAGAATTGCACCTTGCAATGCGGAGAAATTACTGTTTGTGCATTTACAATATTCATTGATTTTTGCCATTGAAAAATGTCCAGAAATGATTGAAGCTGCTGACTGAATGAAAGGAGCTGGCATCTCACTCTCTTTGAATCTTCTTTATCATGCTAAGAGGAGCAGGAAAAAGCAAAAAATTTCAGAATTGCACCTTGCAATGCGGAGAAATTACTGTTTGTGCATTTACAATATTCATTGATTTTTGCCATTGAAAAACATCATGTTATTCATATACCAGAAATGATTGAAGCTACTGACTGAATGAAAGGAGCTGGCATCTCACTCTCTTTGAATCTTCTTTATCATGCTAAGAGGAGCAGGAAAAAGCAAAAAATTTCAGAATTGCACCTTGCAATGCGGAGAAATTACTGTTTGTGCATTTACAATATTCATTGATTTTTGCCATTGAAAAACGTCCAGAAATGATTGAAGCTACTGACTGAATGAAAGGAGCTGGCATCTCACTCTCTTTGAATCTTCTTTATCATGCTAAGAGGAGCAGGAAAAAGCAAAAAATTTCAGAATTGCACCTTGCAATGCGGAGAAATTACTGTTTGTGCATTTACAATATTCATTGATTTTTGCCATTGAAAAACGTCCAGAAATGATTGAAGCTACTGACTGAATGAAAGGAGCTGGCATCTCACTCTCTTTGAATCTTCTTTATCATGCTAAGAGGAGCAGGAAAAAGCAAAAAATTTCAGAATTGCACCTTGCAATGCGGAGAAATTACTGTTTGTGCATTTACAATATTCATTGATTTTTGCCATTGAAAAACATCATGTTATTCATATACCAGAAATGATTGAAGCTACTGACTGAATGAAAGGAGCTGGCATCTCGCTCTCTTTGAATCTTCTTTATCATGCTAAGAGGAGCAGGAAAAAGCAAAAAATTTCAGAATTGCACCTTGCAATGCGGAGAAATTACTGTTTGTGCATTTACAATATTCATTGATTTTTGCCATTGAAAAACGTCCAGAAATGATTGAAGCTACTGACTGAATGAAAGGAGCTGGCATCTCACTCTCTTTGAATCTTCTTTATCATGCTAAGAGGAGCAGGAAAAAGCAAAAAATTTCAGAATTGCACCTTGCAATGCGGAGAAATTACTGTTTGTGCTTTTACAATATTCATTGATTTTTGCCATTGAAAAACATCATGTTATTCATATACCAGAAATGTTTGAAGCTACTGACTGAATGAAAGGAGCTGGCATCTCACTCTCTTTGAATCTTCTTTATCATGCTAAGAGGAGCAGGAAAAAGCAAAAAATTTCAGAATTGCACCTTGCAATGCGGAGAAATTACTGTTTGTGCATTTACAATATTCATTGATTTTTGCCATTGAAAAACGTCCAGAAATGATTGAAGCTACTGACTGAATGAATGGAGCTGGCATCTCACTCTCTTTGAATCTTCTTTATCATGCTAAGAGGAGCAGGAAAAAGCAAAAAATTTCAGAATTGCACCTTGCAATGCGGAGAAATTACTGTTTGTGCATTTACAATATTCATTGATTTTTGCCATTGAAAAACGTCCAGAAATGATTGAAGCTACTGACTGAATGAAAGGAGCTGGCATCTCACTCTCTTTGAATCTTCTTTATCATGCTAAGAGGAGCAGGAAAAAGCAAAAAATTTCAGAATTGCAACTTGCAATGCGGAGAAATTACTGTTTGTGCATTTACAATATTCATTGATTTTTGCCATTGAAAAACATCATGTTATTCATATACCAGAAATGATTGAAGCTACTGACTGAATGAAAGGAGCTGGCATCTCACTCTCTTTGAATCTTCTTTATCATGCTAAGAGGAGCAGGAAAAAGCAAAAAATTTCAGAATTGCACCTTGCAATGCGGAGAAATTACTGTTTGTGCATTTACAATATTCATTGATTTTTGCCATTGAAAAACGTCCAGAAATGATTGAAGCTACTGACTGAATGAAAGGAGCTGGCATCTCACTCTCTTTGAATCTTCTTTATCATGCTAAGAGGAGCAGGAAAAAGCAAAAAATTTCAGAATTGCACCTTGCAATGCGGAGAAATTACTGTTTGTGCTTTTACAATATTCATTGATTTTTGCCATTGAAAAACATCATGTTATTCATATACCAGAAATGTTTGAAGCTACTGACTGAATGAAAGGAGCTGGCATCTCACTCTCTTTGAATCTTCTTTATCATGCTAAGAGGAGCAGGAAAAAGCAAAAAATTTCAGAATTGCACCTTGCAATGCGGAGAAATTACTGTTTGTGCATTTACAATATTCATTGATTTTTGCCATTGAAAAACGTCCAGAAATGATTGAAGCTACTGACTGAATGAAAGGAGCTGGCATCTCACTCTCTTTGAATCTTCTTTATCATGCTAAGAGGAGCAGGAAAAAGCAAAAAATTTCAGAATTGCACCTTGCAATGCGGAGAAATTACTGTTTGTGCATTTACAATATTCATTGATTTTTGCCATTGAAAAACGTCCAGAAATGATTGAAGCTACTGACTGAATGAAAGGAGCTGGCATCTCACTCTCTTTGAATCTTCTTTATCATGCTAAGAGGAGCAGGAAAAAGCAAAAAATTTCAGAATTGCAACTTGCAATGCGGAGAAATTACTGTTTGTGCATTTACAATATTCATTGATTTTTGCCATTGAAAAACATCATGTTATTCATATACCAGAAATGATTGAAGCTACTGACTGAATGAAAGGAGCTGGCATCTCACTCTCTTTGAATCTTCTTTATCATGCTAAGAGGAGCAGGAAAAAGCAAAAAATTTCAGAATTGCACCTTGCAATGCGGAGAAATTACTGTTTGTGCATTTACAATATTCATTGATTTTTGCCATTGAAAAACGTCCAGAAATGATTGAAGCTACTGACTGAATGAAAGGAGCTGGCATCTCACTCTCTTTGAATCTTCTTTATCATGCTAAGAGGAGCAGGAAAAAGCAAAAAATTTCAGAATTGCAACTTGCAATGCGGAGAAATTACTGTTTGTGCTTTTACAATATTCATTGATTTTTGCCATTGAAAAACATCATGTTATTCATATACCAGAAATGTTTGAAGCTACTGACTGAATGAAAGGAGCTGGCATCTCACTCTCTTTGAATCTTCTTTATCATGCTAAGAGGAGCAGGAAAAAGCAAAAAATTTCAGAATTGCACCTTGCAATGCGGAGAAATTACTGTTTGTGCATTTACAATATTCATTGATTTTTGCCATTGAAAAACGTCCAGAAATGATTGAAGCTACTGACTGAATGAAAGGAGCTGGCATCTCACTCTCTTTGAATCTTCTTTATCATGCTAAGAGGAGCAGGAAAAAGCAAAAAATTTCAGAATTGCACCTTGCAATGCGGAGAAATTACTGTTTGTGCATTTACAATATTCATTGATTTTTGCCATTGAAAAACGTCCAGAAATGATTGAAGCTACTGACTGAATGAAAGGAGCTGGCATCTCACTCTCTTTGAATCTTCTTTATCATGCTAAGAGGAGCAGGAAAAAGCAAAAAATTTCAGAATTGCACCTTGCAATGCGGAGAAATTACTGTTTGTGCATTTACAATATTCAATGATTTTTGCCATTGAAAAACATCATGTTATTCATATACCAGAAATGATTGAAGCTACTGACTGAATGAAAGGAGCTGGCATCTTACTGTCTTTGAATCTTCTTTGTCATGCTAAGAGGAGCAGGAAAAAGCAAAAAAATTCAGAATTGCACCTTGCAATGCGGAGAAATTACTGTTTGTGCATTTACAATATTCATTGATTTTTGCCATTGAAAAACGTCCAGAAATGATTGAAGCTACTGACTGAATGAAAGGAGCTGGCATCTCACTCTCTTTGAATCTTCTTTATCATGCTAAGAGGAGCAGGAAAAAGCAAAAAATTTCAGAATTGCACCTTGCAATGCGGAGAAATTACTGTTTGTGCATTTACAATATTCATTGATTTTTGCCATTGAAAAACGTCCAGAAATGATTGAAGCTACTGACTGAATGAAAGGAGCTGGCATCTCACTCTCTTTGAATCTTCTTTATCATGCTAAGAGGAGCAGGAAAAAGCAAAAAATTTCAGAATTGCACCTTGCAATGCGGAGAAATTACTGTTTGTGCATTTACAATATTCATTGATTTTTGCCATTGAAAAACATCATGTTATTCATATACCAGAAATGTTTGAAGCTACTGACTGAATGAAAGGAGCTGGCATCTCACTCTCTTTGAATCTTCTTTATCATGCTAAGAGGAGCAGGAAAAAGCAAAAAATTTCAGAATTGCACCTTGCAATGCGGAGAAATTACTGTTTGTGCATTTACAATATTCATTGATTTTTGCCATTGAAAAACGTCCAGAAATGATTGAAGCTACTGACTGAATGAAAGGAGCTGGCATCTCACTCTCTTTGAATCTTCTTTATCATGCTAAGAGGAACAGGAAAAAGCAAAAAATTTCAGAATTGCACCTTGCAATGCGGAGAAATTACTGTTTGTGCATTTACAATATTCATTGATTTTTGCCATTGAAAAACGTCCAGAAATGATTGAAGCTACTGACTGAATGAAAGGAGCTGGCATCTCACTCTCTTTGAATCTTCTTTATCATGCTAAGAGGAGCAGGAAAAAGCAAAAAATTTCAGAATTGCACCCTGCAATGCGGAGAAATTACTCTTTGTGCATTTACAATATTCATTGATTTTTGCCATTGAAAAACATCATGTTATTCATATACCAGAAATGTTTGAAGCTACTGACTGAATGAAAGGAGCTGGCATCTCACTCTCTTTGAATCTTCTTTATCATGCTAAGAGGAGCAGGAAAAAGCAAAAAATTTCAGAATTGCACCTTGCAATGCGGAGAAATTACTGTTTGTGCATTTACAATATTCATTGATTTTTGCCATTGAAAAACATCATGTTATTCATATACCAGAAATGTTTGAAGCTACTGACTGAATGAAAGGAGCTGGCATCTCACTCTCTTTGAATCTTCTTTATCATGCTAAGAGGAGCAGGAAAAAGCAAAAAATTTCAGAATTGCACCTTGCAATGTGGAGAAATTACTGTTTGTGCATTTACAATATTCATTGATTTTTACCATTGAAAAACGTCCAGAAATGATTGAAGCTACTGACTGAATGAAAGTAGCCGGCATCTCACTCTCTTTGAATCTTCTTTATCATGCTAAGAGGAGCAGGAAAAAGCAAAAAATTTCAGACTTGCACCTTGCAATGCGGAGAAATTACTGTTTGTGCATTTACAATATTCATTGATTTTTGCCATTGAAAAACATCATGTTATTCATATACCAGAAATGTTTGAAGCTACTGACTGAATGAAAGGAGCTGGCATCTCACTCTCTTTGAATCTTCTTTATCATGCTAAGAGGAGCAGGAAAAAGCAAAAAATTTCAGAATTGCACCTTGCAATGCGGAGAAATTACTGTTTGTGCATTTACAATATTCATTGATTTTTGCCATTGAAAAACGTCCAGAAATGATTGAAGCTACTGACTGAATGAAAGGAGCTGGCATCTCACTCTCTTTGAATCTTCTTTATCATGCTAAGAGGAGCAGGAAAAAGCAAAAAATTTCAGAATTGCACCTTGCAATGCGGAGAAATTACTGTTTGTGCATTTACAATATTCATTGATTTTTGCCATTGAAAAACGTCCAGAAATGATTGAAGCTACTGACTGAATGAAAGGAGCTGGCATCTCACTCTCTTTGAATCTTCTTTATCATGCTAAGAGGAGCAGGAAAAATCAAAAAATTTCAGAATTGCACCTTGCAATGCGGAGAAATTACTGTTTGTGCATTTACAATATTCAATGATTTTTGCCATTGAAAAACATGTTATTCATATACCAGAAATGTTTGAAGCTACTGACTGAATGAAAGGAGCTGGCACCTCACTCTCTTTGAATCTTCTTTATCATGCTAAGAGGAGCGGGAAAAAGCAAAAAATTTCAGAATTGCACCTTGCAATGCGGAGAAATTACTGTTTGTGCATTTACAATATTCATTGATTTTTGCCATTGAAAAACATCCAGAAATGATTGAAGGTACTGACTGAATGAAAGGAGCTGGCATCTCACTCTCTTTGAATCTTCTTTATCATGCTAAGAGGAGCAGGAAAAAGCAAAAAATTTCAGAATTGCACCTTGCAATGCGGAGAAATTACTGTTTGTGCATTTACAATATTCATTGATTTTTGCCATTGAAAAACGTCCAGAAATGATTGAAGCTACTGACTGAATGAAAGGAGCTGGCATCTCACTCTCTTTGAATCTTCTTTATCATGCTAAGAGGAGCAGGAAAAAGCAAAAAATTTCAGAATTGCACCTTGCAATGCGGAGAAATTACTGTTTGTGCATTTACAATATTCATTGATTTTTGCCATTGAAAAACATCATGTTATTCATATACCAGAAATGATAGAAGCTACTGACTGAATGAAAGGAGCTGGCATCTTACTCTCTTTGAATCTTCTTTGTCATGCTAAGAGGAGCAGGAAAAAGCAAAAAATTTCAGAATTGCACCTTGCAATGCGGAGAAATTACTGTTTGTGCATTTACAATATTCATTGATTTTTGCCATTGAAAAACGTCCAGAAATGATTGAAGCTACTGACTGAATGAAAGGAGCTGGCATCTCACTCTCTTTGAATCTTCTTTATCATGCTAAGAGGAGCAGGAAAAAGCAAAAAATTTCAGAATTGCACCTTGCAATGCGGAGAAATTACTGTTTGTGCATTTACAATATTCATTGATTTTTGCCATTGAAAAACATCATGTTATTCATATACCAGAAATGTTTGAAGCTACTGACTGAATGAAAGGAGCTGGCATCTCACTCTCTTTGAATCTTCTTTATCATGCTTAGAGGAGCAGGAAAAAGCAAAAAATTTCAGAATTGCACCTTGCAATGTGGAGAAATTACTGTTTGTGCATTTACAATATTCATTGATTTTTACCATTGAAAAACGTCCAGAAATGATTGAAGCTACTGACTGAATGAAAGTAGCTGGCATCTCACTCTCTTTGAATCTTCTTTATCATGCTAGGAGGAGCAGGAAAAAGCAAAAAATTTCAGAATTGCACCTTGCAATCCAGAGAAATTACTGTTTGTGCATTTACAATATTCATTGATTTTTGCCATTGAAAAACATCATGTTATTCATATACCAGAAATGTTTGAAGCTACTGACTGAATGAAAGGAGCTGGCATCTCACTCTCTTTGAATCTTCTTTATCATGCTAAGAGGAGCAGGAAAAAGCAAAAAATTTCAGAATTGCACCTTGCAATGTGGAGAAATTACTGTTTGTGCATTTACAATATTCATTGATTTTTACCATTGAAAAACGTCCAGAAATGATTGAAGCTACTGACTGAATGAAAGTAGCTGGCATCTCACTCTCTTTGAATCTTCTTTATCATGCTAAGAGGAGCAGGAAAAAGCAAAAAATTTCAGACTTGCACCTTGCAATGCGGAGAAATTACTGTTTGTGCATTTACAATATTCATTGATTTTTGCCATTGAAAAACATCATGTTATTCATATACCAGAAATGTTTGAAGCTACTGACTGAATGAAAGGAGCTGGCATCTCACTCTCTTTGAATCTTCTTTATCATGCTAAGAGGAGCAGGAAAAAGCAAAAAATTTCAGAATTGCACCTTGCAATGCGGAGAAATTACTGTTTGTGCATTTACAATATTCATTGATTTTTGCCATTGAAAAACGTCCAGAAATGATTGAAGCTACTGACTGAATGAAAGGAGCTGGCATCTCACTCTCTTTGAATCTTGTTTATCATGCTAAGAGGAGCAGGAAAAAGCAAAAAATTTCAGAATTGCAACTTGCAATGCGGAGAAATTACTGTTTGTGCATTTACAATATTCATTGATTTTTGCCATTGAAAAACGTCCAGAAATGATTGAAGCTACTGACTGAATGAAAGGAGCTGGCATCTCACTCTCTTTGAATCTTCTTTATCATGCTAAGAGGAGCAGGAAAAAGCAAAAAATTTCAGAATTGCACCTTGCAATGCGGAGAAATTACTGTTTGTGCATTTACAATATTCATTGATTTTTGCCATTGAAAAACATCATGTTATTCATATACCAGAAATGATTGAAGCTACTGACTGAATGAAAGGAGCTGGCATCTCACTCTCTTTGAATCTTCTTTATCATGCTAAGAGGAGCAGGAAAAAGCAAAAAATTTCAGAATTGCACCTTGCAATGCGGAGAAATTACTGTTTGTGCATTTACAATATTCATTGATTTTTGCCATTGAAAAACATCCAGAAATGTTTGAAGCTACTGACTGAATGAAAGGAGCTGGCATCTCACTCTCTTTGAATCTTCTTTATCATGCTAGGATTAGCAGGAAAAAGCAAAAAATTTCAGAATTGCACCTTGCAATGTGGAGATATTACTGTTTGTGCATTTACAATATTCATTGATTTTTGCCATTGAAAAACGTCCAGAAATGTTTGAAGCTACTGACTGAATGAAAGAAGCTGGCATCTCACTCTCTTTGAATCTTCTTTATCATGCTAGGAGTAGCAGGAAAAAGCAAAAAATTTCAGAATTGCACCTTGCAATGTGGAGATATTACTGTTTGTGCATTTACAATATTCATTGATTTTTGCCATTGAAAAACATCCAGAAATGTTTGAAGCTACTGACTGAATGAAAGGAGCTGGCATCTCACTCTATTTGAATCTTCTTTATCATCCTAGGATTAGCAGGAAAAAGCAAAAAATTTCAGCATTGCACCTTGCAATGTGGAGATATTACTGTTTGTGCATTTACAATATTCATTGATTTTTGCCATTGAAAAACATCCAGAAATGTTTATACCAGAAATGTTTGAAGCTACTGACTGAATGAAAGGAGCTGGCATCTCACTCTCTTTGAATCTTCTTTATCATGCTAAGAGGAGCAGGAAAAAGCAAAAAATTTCAGAATTGCACTTTGCAATGCGGAGAAATTACTGTTTGTGCATTTACAATATTCATTGATTTTTGCCATTGAAAAACGTCCAGAAATGACTGAAGCTACTGACTGAATGAAAGGAGCTGGCATCTCACTCTCTTTGAATCTTCTTTATCATGCTAAGAGGAGCAGGAAAAAGCAAAAAATTTCAGAATTGCATCTTGCAATGCGGAGAAATTACTGTTTGTGCATTTACAATATTCATTGATTTTTGCCATTGAAAAACGTCCAGAAATGATTGAAGCTACTGACTGAATGAAAGGAGCTGGCATCTCACTCTCTTTGAATCTTCTTTATCATGCTAAGAGGAGCAGGAAAAAGCAAAAAATTTCAGAATTGCACCTTGCAATGCGGAGAAATTACTGTTTGTGCATTTACAATATTCATTGATTTTTGCCATTGAAAAACATCATGTTATTCATATACCAGAAATGATTGAAGCTACTGACTGAATGAAAGGAGCTGGCATCTCACTCTCTTTGAATCTTCTTTATCATGCCAAGAGGAGCAGGAAAAAGCAAAAAATTTCAGAATTGCACCTTGCAATGCGGAGAAATTACTGTTTGTGCATTTACAATATTCATTGATTTTTGCCATTGAAAAACATCCAGAAATGATTGAAGCTACTGACTGAATGAAAGGAGCTGGCATCTCACTCTCTTTGAATCTTCTTTATCATGCTAAGAGGAGCAGGAAAAAGCAAAAAATTTCAGAATTGCACCTTGCAATGCGGAGAAATTACTGTTTGTGCATTTACAATATTCATTGATTTTTGCCATTGAAAAACGTCCAGAAATGATTGAAGCTACTGACTGAATGAAAGGAGCTGGCATCTCACTCTCTTTGAATCTTCTTTATCATGCTAGGATTAGCAGGAAAAAGCAAAAAATTTCAGAATTGCACCTTGCAATGTGGAGATATTACTGTTTGTGCATTTACAATATTCATTGAATTTTGCCATTGAAAAACGTCCAGAAATGTTTGAAGCTACTGACTGAATGAAAGGAGCTGGCATCTCACTCTATTTGAATCTTCTTTATCATGCTAGGATTAGCAGGAAAAAGCAAAAAATTTCAGAATTGCACCTTGCAATGTGGAGATATTACTGTTTGTGCATTTACAATATTCATTGATTTTTGCCATTGAAAAACGTCCAGAAATGACTGAAGCTACTGACTGAATGAAAGGAGCTGGCATCTCACTCTCTTTGAATCTTCTTTACCATGCTAAGAGGAGCAGGAAAAAGCAAAAAAATTCAGAATTGCACCTTGCAATGCGGAGAAATTACTGTTTGTGCATTTACAATATTCATTGATTTTTGCCATTGAAAAACGTCCAGAAATGATTGAAGCTACTGACTGAATGAAAGGAGCTGGCATCTCACTCTCTTTGAATCTTCTTTATCATGCTAGGAGTAGCAGGAAAAAGCAAAAAATTTCAGAATTGCACCTTGCAATGTGGAGATATTACTGTTTGTGCATTTACAATATTCATTGATTTTTGCCATTGAAAAACGTCCAGAAATGTTTGAAGCTACTGACTGAATGAAAGGAGCTGGCATCTCACTCTCTTTGAATCTTCTTTATCATGCTAGGATTAGCAGGAAAAAGCAAAAAATTTCAGAATTGCACCTTGCAATGTGGAGATATTACTGTTTGTGCATTTACAATATTCATTGATTTTTGCCATTGAAAAACATCATGTTATTCATATACCAGAAATGTTTGAAGCTACTGACTGAATGAAAGGAGCTGACATCTCACTCTCTTTGAATCTTCTTTATCATGCTAGGATTAGCAGGAAAAAGCAAAAAATTTCAGAATTGCACCTTGCAATGTGGAGATATTACTGTTTGTGCATTTACAATATTCATTGATTTTTGCCAATGAAAAACGTCCAGAAATGTTTGAAGCTACTGACTGAATGAAAGGAGCTGGCATCTCACTCTATTTGAATCTTCTTTATCATGCTAGGATTAGCAGGAAAAAGCAAAAAATTTCAGCATTGCACCTTGCAATGTGGAGATATTACTGTTTGTGCATTTACAATATTCATTGATTTTTGCCATTGAAAAACATCCAGAAATGTTTGAAGCTACTGACTGAATGAAAGGAGCTGGCATCTCACTCTATTTGAATCTTCTTTATCATTCTAGGATTAGCAGGAAAAAGCAAAAAATTTCAGCATTGCACCTTGCAATGTGGAGATATTACTGTTTGTGCATTTACAATATTCATTGATTTTTGCCATTGAAAAACATCCAGAAATGTTTATACCAGAAATGTTTGAAGCTACTGACTGAATGAAAGGAGCTGGCATCTCACTCTCTTTGAATCTTCTTTATCATGCTAAGAGGAGCAGGAAAAAGCAAAAAATTTCAGAATTGCACTTTGCAATGCGGAGAAATTACTGTTTGTGCATTTACAATATTCATTGATTTTTGCCATTGAAAAACGTCCAGAAATGACTGAAGCTACTGACTGAATGAAAGGAGCTGGCATCTCACTCTCTTTGAATCTTCTTTATCATGCTAAGAGGAGCAGGAAAAAGCAAAAAATTTCAGAATTGCATCTTGCAATGCGGAGAAATTACTGTTTGTGCATTTACAATATTCATTGATTTTTGCCATTGAAAAACGTCCAGAAATGATTGAAGCTACTGACTGAATGAAAGGAGCTGGCATCTCACTCTCTTTGAATCTTCTTTATCATGCTAAGAGGAGCAGGAAAAAGCAAAAAATTTCAGAATTGCACCTTGCAATGCGGAGAAATTACTGTTTGTGCATTTACAATATTCATTGATTTTTGCCATTGAAAAACATCATGTTATTCATATACCAGAAATGATTGAAGCTACTGACTGAATGAAAGGAGCTGGCATCTCACTCTCTTTGAATCTTCTTTATCATGCTAAGAGGAGCAGGAAAAAGCAAAAAATTTCAGAATTGCACCTTGCAATGCGGAGAAATTACTGTTTGTGCATTTACAATATTCATTGATTTTTGCCATTGAAAAACATCCAGAAATGATTGAAGCTACTGACTGAATGAAAGGAGCTGGCATCTCACTCTCTTTGAATCTTCTTTATCATGCTAAGAGGAGCAGGAAAAAGCAAAAAATTTCAGAATTGCACCTTGCAATGCGGAGAAATTACTGTTTGTGCATTTACAATATTCATTGATTTTTGCCATTGAAAAACGTCCAGAAATGATTGAAGCTACTGACTGAATGAAAGGAGCTGGCATCTCACTCTCTTTGAATCTTCTTTATCATGCTAGGATTAGCAGGAAAAAGCAAAAAATTTCAGAATTGCACCTTGCAATGTGGAGATATTACTGTTTGTGCATTTACAATATTCATTGAATTTTGCCATTGAAAAACGTCCAGAAATGTTTGAAGCTACTGACTGAATGAAAGGAGCTGGCATCTCACTCTATTTGAATCTTCTTTATCATGCTAGGATTAGCAGGAAAAAGCAAAAAATTTCAGAATTGCACCTTGCAATGTGGAGATATTACTGTTTGTGCATTTACAATATTCATTGATTTTTGCCATTGAAAAACGTCCAGAAATGTTTATACCAGAAATGTTTGAAGCTACTGACTGAATGAAAGGAGCTGGCATCTCACTCTCTTTGAATCTTCTTTATCATGCTAAGAGGAGCAGGAAAAAGCAAAAAATTTCAGAATTGCACCTTGCAATGCGGAGAAATTACTTTTTGTGCATTTACAATATTCATTGATTTTTGCCATTGAAAAACGTCCAGAAATGACTGAAGCTACTGACTGAATGAAAGGAGCTGGCATCTCACTCTCTTTGAATCTTCTTTACCATGCTAAGAGGAGCAGGAAAAAGCAAAAAAATTCAGAATTGCACCTTGCAATGCGGAGAAATTACTGTTTGTGCATTTACAATATTCATTGATTTTTGCCATTGAAAAACGTCCAGAAATGATTGAAGCTACTGACTGAATGAAAGGAGCTGGCATCTCACTCTCTTTGAATCTTCTTTATCATGCTAGGAGTAGCAGGAAAAAGCAAAAAATTTCAGAATTGCACCTTGCAATGTGGAGATATTACTGTTTGTGCATTTACAATATTCATTGATTTTTGCCATTGAAAAACGTCCAGAAATGTTTGAAGCTACTGACTGAATGAAAGGAGCTGGCATCTCACTCTCTTTGAATCTTCTTTATCATGCTAGGATTAGCAGGAAAAAGCAAAAAATTTCAGAATTGCACCTTGCAATGTGGAGATATTACTGTTTGTGCATTTACAATATTCATTGATTTTTGCCATTGAAAAACATCATGTTATTCATATACCAGAAATGTTTGAAGCTACTGACTGAATGAAAGGAGCTGACATCTCACTCTCTTTGAATCTTCTTTATCATGCTAGGATTAGCAGGAAAAAGCAAAAAATTTCAGAATTGCACCTTGCAATGTGGAGATATTACTGTTTGTGCATTTACAATATTCATTGATTTTTGCCAATGAAAAACGTCCAGAAATGTTTGAAGCTACTGACTGAATGAAAGGAGCTGGCATCTCACTCTCTTTGAATCTTCTTTATCATGCTAAGAGGAGCAGGAAAAAGCAAAAAATTTCAGAATTGCACCTTGCAATGCGGAGAAATTACTGTTTGTGCATTTACAATATTCATTGATTTTTGCCATTGAAAAACGTCCAGAAATGATTGAAGCTACTGACTGAATGAAAGGAGCTGGCATCTCACTCTCTTTGAATCTTCTTTATCATGCTAGGATTAGCAGGAAAAAGCAAAAAATTTCAGAATTGCACCTGGCAATGTGGATATATTTTGTTTTTGCATTTACAATATTCATTGAATTTTGCCATTGAAAAACGTCCAGAAATGTTTGAAGCTACTGACTGAATGAAAGGAGCTGGCATCTCACTCTATTTGAATCTTCTTTATCATGCTAGGATTAGCAGGAAAAAGCAAAAAATTTCAGAATTGCACCTTGCAATGTGGAGATATTACTGTTTGTGCATTTACAATATTCATTGATTTTTGCCATTGAAAAACGTCCAGAAATGTTTATACCAGAAATGTTTGAAGCTACTGACTGAATGAAAGGAGCTGGCATCTCACTCTCTTTGAATCTTCTTTATCATGCTAAGAGGAGCAGGAAAAAGCAAAAAATTTCAGAATTGCACCTTGCAATGCGGAGAAATTACTGTTTGTGCATTTACAATATTCATTGATTTTTGCCATTGAAAAACGTCCAGAAATGACTGAAGCTACTGACTGAATGAAAGGAGCTGGCATCTCACTCTCTTTGAATCTTCTTTATCATGCTAAGAGGAGCAGGAAAAAGCAAAAAATTTCAGAATTGCACCTTGCAATGCGGAGAAATTACAGTTTGTGCATTTACAATATTCATTGATTTTTGCCATTGAAAAACGTCCAGAAATGATTGAAGCTACTGACTGAATGAAAGGAGCTGGCATCTCACTCTCTTTGAATCTTCTTTATCATGCTAAGAGGAGCAGGAAAAAGCAAAAAATTTCAGAATTGCACCTTGCAATGCGGAGAAATTACTGTTTGTGCATTTACAATATTCATTGATTTTTGCCATTGAAAAACATCATATTATTCATATACCAGAAATGATTGAAGCTACTGACTGAATGAAAGGAGCTGGCATCTCACTCTCTTTGAATCTTCTTTATCATGCTAAGAGGAGCAGGAAAAAGCAAAAAATTTCAGAATTGCACCTTGCAATGCGGAGAAATTACTGTTTGTGCATTTACAATATTCATTGATTTTTGCCATTGAAAAACATCATGTTATTCATATACCAGAAATGATTGAAGCTACTGACTGAATGAAAGGAGCTGGCATCTCACTCTCTTTGAATCTTCTTTATCATGCTAAGAGGAGCAGGAAAAAGCAAAAAATTTCAGAATTGCACCTTGCAATGCGGAGAAATTACTGTTTGTGCATTTACAATATTCATTGATTTTTGCCATTGAAAAACGTCCAGAAATGACTGAAGCTACTGACTGAATGAAAGGAGCTGGCATCTCACTCTCTTTGAATCTTCTTTATCATGCTAAGTGGAGCAGGAAAAAGCAAAAAATTTCAGAATTGCACCTTGCAATGCGGAGAAATTACAGTTTGTGCATTTACAATATTCATTGATTTTTGCCATTGAAAAACGTCCAGAAATGATTGAAGCTACTGACTGAATGAAAGGAGCTGGCATCTCACTCTCTTTGAATCTTCTTTATCATGCTAAGAGGAGCAGGAAAAAGCAAAAAATTTCAGAATTGCACCTTGCAATGCGGAGAAATTACTGTTTGTGCATTTACAATATTCATTGATTTTTGCCATTGAAAAACATCATGTTATTCATATACCAGAAATGATTGAAGCTACTGACTGAATGAAAGGAGCTGGCATCTCACTCTCTTTGAATCTTCTTTATCATGCTAAGAGGAGCAGGAAAAAGCAAAAAATTTCAGAATTGCACCTTGCAATGCGGAGAAATTACTGTTTGTGCATTTACAATATTCATTGATTTTTGCCATTGAAAAACGTCCAGAAATGATTGAAGCTACTGACTGAATGAAAGGAGCTGGCATCTCACTCTCTTTGAATCTTCTTTATCATGCTAAGAGGAGCAGGAAAAAGCAAAAAATTTCAGAATTGCATCTTGCAATGCGGAGAAATTACTGTTTGTGCATTTACAATATTCATTGATTTTTGCCATTGAAAAACGTCCAGAAATGATTGAAGCTACTGACTGAATGAAAGGAGCTGGCATCTCACTCTCTTTGAATCTTCTTTATCATGCTAAGAGGAGCAGGAAAAAGCAAAAAATTTCAGAATTGCACCTTGCAATGCGGAGAAATTACTGTTTGTGCATTTACAATATTCATTGATTTTTGCCATTGAAAAACGTCCAGAAATGATTGAAGCTACTGACTGAATGAAAGGAGCTGGAATCTCACTCTCTTTGAATCTTCTTTATCATGCTAAGAGGAGCAGGAAAAAGCAAAAAATTTCAGAATTGCAACTTGCAATGCGGAGAAATTACTGTTTGTGCATTTACAATATTCATTGATTTTTGCCATTGAAAAACATCATGTTATTCATATACCAGAAATGATTGAAGCTACTGACTGAATGAAAGGAGCTGGCATCTCACTCTCTTTGAATCTTCTTTATCATGCTAAGAGGAGCAGGAAAAAGCAAAAAATTTCAGAATTGCACCTTGCAATGCGGAGAAATTACTGTTTGTGCATTTACAATATTCATTGATTTTTGCCATTGAAAAACGTCCAGAAATGATTGAAGCTACTGACTGAATGAAAGGAGCTGGCATCTCACTCTCTTTGAATCTTCTTTATCATGCTAAGAGGAGCAGGAAAAAGCAAAAAATTTCAGAATTGCACCTTGCAATGCGGAGAAATTACTGTTTGTGCATTTACAATATTCATTGATTTTTGCCATTGAAAAACGTCCAGAAATGATTGAAGCTACTGACTGAATGAAAGGAGCTGGCATCTCACTCTCTTTGAATCTTCTTTATCATGCTAAGAGGAGCAGGAAAAAGCAAAAAATTTCAGAATTGCACCTTGCAATGCGGAGAAATTACTGTTTGTGCATTTACAATATTCATTAATTTTTGCCATTGAAAAACATCATGTTATTCATATCCCAGAAATGTTTGAAGCTACTGACTGAATGAAAGAAGCTGGCATCTCACTCTCTTTGAATCTTCTTTATCATGCTAAGAGGAGCAGGAAAAAGCAAAAAATTTCAGAATTGCACCTTGCAATGCGGAGAAATTACTGTTTGTGCATTTACAATATTCATTGATTTTTGCCATTGAAAAACGTCCAGAAATGATTGAAGCTACTGACTGAATGAAAGGAGCTGGCATCTCACTCTCTTTGAATCTTCTTTAGCATGCTAAGAGGAGCAGGAAAAAGCAAAAAATTTCAGAATTGCACCTTGCAATGCGGAGAAATTACTGTTTGTGCATTTACAATATTCATTGATTTTTGCCATTGAAAAACATCATGTTATTCATATACCAGAAATGTTTGAAGCTACTGACTGAATGAAAGGAGCTGGCATCTCAATCTCTTTGAATCTTCTTTATCATGCTAAGAGGAGCAGGAAAAAGCAAAAAATTTCAGAATTGCACCTTGCAATGCGGAGAAATTACTGTTTGTGCATTTACAATATTCATTGATTTTTGCCATTGAAAAACGTCCAGAAATGATTGAAGCTACTGACTGAATGAAAGGAGCTGGCATCTCATTCTCTTTGAATCTTCTTTATCATGCTAACAGGAGCAGGAAAATGCAAGAAATTTCAGAATTGCACCTTGCAATGCGGAGAAATTACTGTTTGTGCATTTACAATATTCATTGATTTTTGCCATTGAAAAACATCCAGAAATGATTGAAGCTACTGACTGAATGAAAGGAGCTGGCATCTCACTCTCTTTGAATCTTCTTTATCATGCTAAGAGGAGCAGGAAAAAGCAAAAAATTTCAGAATTGCACCTTGCAATGCGGAGAAATTACTGTTTGTGCATTTACAATATTCATTGATTTTTGCCATTGAAAAACATCATGTTATTCATATACCAGAAATGATTGAAGCTACTGACTGAATGAAAGGAGCTGGCATCTCACTCTCTTTGAATCTTCTTTATCATGCTGAGGAGCAGGAAAAAGCAAAAAAATTCAGAATTGCACCTTGCAATGCGGAGAAATTACTGTTTGTGCATTTACAATATTCATTGATTTTTGCATTGAAAAACGTCCAGAAATGACTGAAGCTACTGACTGAATGAAAGGAGCTGGCATCTCACTCTCTTTGAATCTTCTTTATCATGCTAAGAGGAGCAGGAAAAAGCAAAAAATTTCAGAATTGCATCTTGCAATGCGGAGAAATTACTGTTTGTGCATTTACAATATTCATTGATTTTTGCCATTGAAAAACGTCCAGAAATGATTGAAGCTACTGACTGAATGAAAGGAGCTGGCATCTCACTCTCTTTGAATCTTCTTTATCATGCTAAGAGGAGCAGGAAAAAGCAAAAAATTTCAGAATTGCACCTTGCAATGCGGAGAAATTACTGTTTGTGCATTTACAATATTCATTGATTTTTGCCATTGAAAAACATCATGTTATTCATACCCAGAAATGATTGAAGCTACTGACTGAATGAAAGGAGCTGGCATCTCACTCTCTTTGAATCTTCTTTATCATGCTAAGAGGAGCAGGAAAAAGCAAAAAATTTCAGAATTGCACCTTGCAATGCGGAGAAATTACTGTTTGTGCATTTACAATATTCATTGATTTTTGCCATTGAAAAACGTCCAGAAATGATTGAAGCTACTGACTGAATGAAAGGAGCTGGCATCTCACTCTCTTTGAATCTTCTTTATCATGCTAAGAGGAGCAGGAAAAAGCAAAAAATTTCAGAATTGCACCTTGCAATGCGGAGAAATTACTGTTTGTGCATTTACAATATTCATTGATTTTTGCCATTGAAAAACGTCCAGAAATGATTGAAGCTACTGACTGAATGAAAGGAGCTGGCATCTCACTCTCTTTGAATCTTCTTTATCATGCTAGGATTAGCAGGAAAAAGCAAAAAATTTCAGAATTGCACCTGGCAATGTGGAGATATTACTGTTTGTGCATTTACAATATTCATTGAATTTTGCCATTGAAAAACGTCCAGAAATGTTTGAAGCTACTGACTGAATGAAAGGAGCTGGCATCTCACTCTATTTGAATCTTCTTTATCATGCTAGGATTAGCAGGAAAAAGCAAAAAATTTCAGAATTGCACCTTGCAATGTGGAGATATTACTGTTTGTGCATTTACAATATTCATTGATTTTTGCCATTGAAAAACGTCCAGAAATGTTTATACCAGAAATGTTTGAAGCTACTGACTGAATGAAAGGAGCTGGCATCTCACTCTCTTTGAATCTTCTTTATGATGCTAAGAGGAGCAGGAAAAAGCAAAAAATTTCAGAATTGCACCTTGCAATGCGGAGAAATTACTGTTTGTGCATTTACAATATTCATTGATTTTTGCCATTGAAAAACGTCCAGAAATGACTGAAGCTACTGACTGAATGAAAGGAGCTGGCATCTCACTCTCTTTGAATCTTCTTTATCATGCTAAGAGGAGCAGGAAAAAGCAAAAAATTTCAGAATTGCACCTTGCAATGCGGAGAAATTACTGTTTGTGCATTTACAATATTCATTGATTTTTGCCATTGAAAAACGTCCAGAAATGATTGAAGCTACTGACTGAATGAAAGGAGCTGGCATCTCACTCTCTTTGAATCTTCTTTATCATGCTAAGAGGAGCAGGAAAAAGCAAAAAATTTCAGAATTGCACCTTGCAATGCGGAGAAATTACTGTTTGTGCATTTACAATATTCATTGATTTTTGCCATTGAAAAACATCATGTTATTCATATACCAGAAATGATTGAAGCTACTGACTGAATGAAAGGAGCTGGCATCTCACTCTCTTTGAATCTTCTTTATCATGCTAAGAGGAGCAGGAAAAAGCAAAAAATTTCAGAATTGCACCTTGCAATGCGGAGAAATTACTGTTTGTGCATTTACAATATTCATTGATTTTTGCCATTGAAAAACGTCCAGAAATGATTGAAGCTACTGACTGAATGAAAGGAGCTGGCATCTCACTCTCTTTGAATCTTTTTTATCATGCTAAGAGGAGCAGGAAAAAGCAAAAAATTTCAGAATTGCATCTTGCAATGCGGAGAAATTACTGTTTGTGCATTTACAATATTCATTGATTTTTGCCATTGAAAAACGTCCAGAAATGATTGAAGCTACTGACTGAATGAAAGGAGCTGGCATCTCACTCTCTTTGAATCTTCTTTATCATGCTAAGAGGAGCAGGAAAAAGCAAAAAATTTCAGAATTGCACCTTGCAATGCGGAGAAATTACTGTTTGTGCATTTACAATATTCATTGATTTTTGCCATTGAAAAACATCATGTTATTCATATACCAGAAATGTTTGATGCTACTGACTGAATGAAAGGAGCTGGCATCTCACTCTCTTTGAATCTTCTTTATCATGCTAAGAGGAGCAGGAAAAAGCAAAAAATTTCAGAATTGCACCTTGCAATGCGGAGAAATTACTGTTTGTGCATTTACAATATTCATTGATTTTTGCCATTGAAAAACGTCCAGAAATGATTGAAGCTACTGACTGAATGAAAGGAGCTGGCATCTCACTCTCTTTGAATCTTCTTTATCATGCTAAGAGGAGCAGGAAAATGCAAGAAATTTCAGAATTGCACCTTGCAATGCGGAGAAATTACTGTTTGTGCATTTACAATATTCATTGATTTTTGCCATTGAAAAACATCCAGAAATGATTGAAGCTACTGACTGAATGAAAGGAGCTGGCATCTCACTCTCTTTGAATCTTCTTTATCATGCTAAGAGGAGCAGGAAAAAGCCAAAAATTTCAGAATTGCACCTTGCAATGCGGAGAAATTACTGTTTGTGCATTTACAATATTCATTGATTTTTGCCATTGAAAAACATCATGTTATTCATATACCAGAAATGATTGAAGCTACTGACTGAATGAAAGGAGCTGGCATCTCACTCTCTTTGAATCTTCTTTATCATGCAAAGAGGAGCAGGAAAAAGCAAAAAATTTCAGAATTGCACCTTGCAATGCGGAGAAATTACTGTTTGTGCATTTACAATATTCATTGATTTTTGCCATTGAAAAACGTCCAGAAATGATTGAAGCTACTGACTGAATGAAAGGAGCTGGCATCTCACTCTCTTTGAATCTTCTTTATCATGCTAAGAGGAGCAGGAAAAAGCAAAAAATTTCAGAATTGCACCTTGCAATGCGAAGAAATTACTGTTTGTGCATTTACAATATTCACTGATTTTTGCCATTGAAAAACGTCCAGAAATGATTGAAGCAACTGACTGAATGAAAGGAGCTGGCATCTCACTCTCTTTGAATCTTCTTTATCATGCTAAGAGGAGCAGGAAAAAGCAAAAAATTTCAGAATTGCACCTTGCAATGCGGAGAAATTACTGTTTGTGCATTTACAATATTCATTGAATTTTGCCATTGAAAAACGTCCAGAAATGTTTGAAGCTACTGACTGAATGAAAGGAGCTGGTATCTCACTCTATTTGAATCTTCTTTATCATGCTAGGATTAGCAGGAAAAAGCAAAAAATTTCAGAATTGCACCTTGCAATGTGGAGATATTACTGTTTGTGCATTTACAATATTCATTGATTTTTGCCATTGAAAAACGTCCAGAAATGTTTATACCAGAAATGTTTGAAGCTACTGACTGAATGAAAGGAGCTGGCATCTCACTCTCTTTGAATCTTCTTTATCATGCTAAGAGGAGCAGGAAAAAGCAAAAAATTTCAGAATTGCACCTTGCAATGCGGAGAAATTACTGTTTGTGCATTTACAATATTCATTGATTTTTGCCATTGAAAAACGTCCAGAAATGACTGAAGCTACTGACTGAATGAAAGGAGCTGGCATCTCACTCTCTTTGAATCTTCTTTATCATGCTAAGAGGAGCAGGAAAAAGCAAAAAATTTCAGAATTGCACCTTGCAATGCGGAGAAATTACAGTTTGTGCATTTACAATATTCATTGATTTTTGCCATTGAAAAACGTCCAGAAATGATTGAAGCTACTGACTGAATGAAAGGAGCTGGCATCTCACTCTCTTTGAATCTTCTTTATCATGCTAAGAGGAGCAGGAAAAAGCAAAAAATTTCAGAATTGCACCTTGCAATGCGGAGAAATTACTGTTTGTGCATTTACAATATTCATTGATTTTTGCCATTGAAAAACATCATATTATTCATATACCAGAAATGATTGAAGCTACTGACTGAATGAAAGGAGCTGGCATCTCACTCTCTTTGAATCTTCTTTATCATGCTAAGAGGAGCAGGAAAAAGCAAAAAATTTCAGAATTGCACCTTGCAATGCGGAGAAATTACTGTTTGTGCATTTACAATATTCATTGATTTTTGCCATTGAAAAACATCATGTTATTCATATACCAGAAATGATTGAAGCTACTGACTGAATGAAAGGAGCTGGCATCTCACTCTCTTTGAATCTTCTTTATCATGCTAAGAGGAGCAGGAAAAAGCAAAAAATTTCAGAATTGCACCTTGCAATGCGGAGAAATTACTGTTTGTGCATTTACAATATTCATTGATTTTTGCCATTGAAAAACGTCCAGAAATGACTGAAGCTACTGACTGAGTGAAAGGAGCTGGCATCTCACTCTCTTTGAATCTTCTTTATCATGCTAAGAGGAGCAGGAAAAAGCAAAAAATTTCAGAATTGCACCTTGCAATGCGGAGAAATTACAGTTTGTGCATTTACAATATTCATTGATTTTTGCCATTGAAAAACGTCCAGAAATGATTGAAGCTACTGACTGAATGAAAGGAGCTGGCATCTCACTCTCTTTGAATCTTCTTTATCATGCTAAGAGGAGCAGGAAAAAGCAAAAAATTTCAGAATTGCACCTTGCAATGCGGAGAAATTACTGTTTGTGCATTTACAATATTCATTGATTTTTGCCATTGAAAAACATCATGTTATTCATATACCAGAAATGATTGAAGCTACTGACTGAATGAAAGGAGCTGGCATCTCACTCTCTTTGAATCTTCTTTATCATGCTAAGAGGAGCAGGAAAAAGCAAAAAATTTCAGAATTGCACCTTGCAATGCGGAGAAATTACTGTTTGTGCATTTACAATATTCATTGATTTTTGCCATTGAAAAACGTCCAGAAATGATTGAAGCTACTGACTGAATGAAAGGAGCTGGCATCTCACTCTCTTTGAATCTTCTTTATCATGCTAAGAGGAGCAGGAAAAAGCAAAAAATTTCAGAATTGCATCTTGCAATGCGGAGAAATTACTGTTTGTGCATTTACAATATTCATTGATTTTTGCCATTGAAAAACGTCCAGAAATGATTGAAGCTACTGACTGAATGAAAGGAGCTGGCATCTCACTCTCTTTGAATCTTCTTTATCATGCTAAGAGGAGCAGGAAAAAGCAAAAAATTTCAGAATTGCACCTTGCAATGCGGAGAAATTACTGTTTGTGCATTTACAATATTCATTAATTTTTGCCATTGAAAAACATCATGTTATTCATATCCCAGAAATGTTTGAAGCTACTGACTGAATGAAAGAAGCTGGCATCTCACTCTCTTTGAATCTTCTTTATCATGCTAAGAGGAGCAGGAAAAAGCAAAAAATTTCAGAATTGCACCTTGCAATGCGGAGAAATTACTGTTTGTGCATTTACAATATTCATTGATTTTTGCCATTGAAAAACGTCCAGAAATGATTGAAGCTACTGACTGAATGAAAGGAGCTGGCATCTCACTCTCTTTGAATCTTCTTTAGCATGCTAAGAGGAGCAGGAAAAAGCAAAAAATTTCAGAATTGCACCTTGCAATGCGGAGAAATTACTGTTTGTGCATTTACAATATTCATTGATTTTTGCCATTGAAAAACATCATGTTATTCATATACCAGAAATGTTTGAAGCTACTGACTGAATGAAAGGAGCTGGCATCTCAATCTCTTTGAATCTTCTTTATCATGCTAAGAGGAGCAGGAAAAAGCAAAAAATTTCAGAATTGCACCTTGCAATGCGGAGAAATTACTGTTTGTGCATTTACAATATTCATTGATTTTTGCCATTGAAAAACGTCCAGAAATGATTGAAGCTACTGACTGAATGAAAGGAGCTGGCATCTCATTCTCTTTGAATCTTCTTTATCATGCTAACAGGAGCAGGAAAATGCAAGAAATTTCAGAATTGCACCTTGCAATGCGGAGAAATTACTGTTTGTGCATTTACAATATTCATTGATTTTTGCCATTGAAAAACATCCAGAAATGATTGAAGCTACTGACTGAATGAAAGGAGCTGGCATCTCACTCTCTTTGAATCTTCTTTATCATGCTAAGAGGAGCAGGAAAAAGCAAAAAATTTCAGAATTGCACCTTGCAATGCGGAGAAATTACTGTTTGTGCATTTACAATATTCATTGATTTTTGCCATTGAAAAACATCATGTTATTCATATACCAGAAATGATTGAAGCTACTGACTGAATGAAAGGAGCTGGCATCTCACTCTCTTTGAATCTTCTTTATCATGCTGAGGAGCAGGAAAAAGCAAAAAAATTCAGAATTGCACCTTGCAATGCGGAGAAATTACTGTTTGTGCATTTACAATATTCATTGATTTTTGCATTGAAAAACGTCCAGAAATGACTGAAGCTACTGACTGAATGAAAGGAGCTGGCATCTCACTCTCTTTGAATCTTCTTTATCATGCTAAGAGGAGCAGGAAAAAGCAAAAAATTTCAGAATTGCATCTTGCAATGCGGAGAAATTACTGTTTGTGCATTTACAATATTCATTGATTTTTGCCATTGAAAAACGTCCAGAAATGATTGAAGCTACTGACTGAATGAAAGGAGCTGGCATCTCACTCTCTTTGAATCTTCTTTATCATGCTAAGAGGAGCAGGAAAAAGCAAAAAATTTCAGAATTGCACCTTGCAATGCGGAGAAATTACTGTTTGTGCATTTACAATATTCATTGATTTTTGCCATTGAAAAACATCATGTTATTCATACCCAGAAATGATTGAAGCTACTGACTGAATGAAAGGAGCTGGCATCTCACTCTCTTTGAATCTTCTTTATCATGCTAAGAGGAGCAGGAAAAAGCAAAAAATTTCAGAATTGCACCTTGCAATGCGGAGAAATTACTGTTTGTGCATTTACAATATTCATTGATTTTTGCCATTGAAAAACGTCCAGAAATGATTGAAGCTACTGACTGAATGAAAGGAGCTGGCATCTCACTCTCTTTGAATCTTCTTTATCATGCTAAGAGGAGCAGGAAAAAGCAAAAAATTTCAGAATTGCACCTTGCAATGCGGAGAAATTACTGTTTGTGCATTTACAATATTCATTGATTTTTGCCATTGAAAAACGTCCAGAAATGATTGAAGCTACTGACTGAATGAAAGGAGCTGGCATCTCACTCTCTTTGAATCTTCTTTATCATGCTAGGATTAGCAGGAAAAAGCAAAAAATTTCAGAATTGCACCTGGCAATGTGGAGATATTACTGTTTGTGCATTTACAATATTCATTGAATTTTGCCATTGAAAAACGTCCAGAAATGTTTGAAGCTACTGACTGAATGAAAGGAGCTGGCATCTCACTCTATTTGAATCTTCTTTATCATGCTAGGATTAGCAGGAAAAAGCAAAAAATTTCAGAATTGCACCTTGCAATGTGGAGATATTACTGTTTGTGCATTTACAATATTCATTGATTTTTGCCATTGAAAAACGTCCAGAAATGTTTATACCAGAAATGTTTGAAGCTACTGACTGAATGAAAGGAGCTGGCATCTCACTCTCTTTGAATCTTCTTTATCATGCTAAGAGGAGCAGGAAAAAGCAAAAAATTTCAGAATTGCACCTTGCAATGCGGAGAAATTACTGTTTGTGCATTTACAATATTCATTGATTTTTGCCATTGAAAAACGTCCAGAAATGACTGAAGCTACTGACTGAATGAAAGGAGCTGGCATCTCACTCTCTTTGAATCTTCTTTATCATGCTAAGAGGAGCAGGAAAAAGCAAAAAATTTCAGAATTGCACCTTGCAATGCGGAGAAATTACTGTTTGTGCATTTACAATATTCATTGATTTTTGCCATTGAAAAACGTCCAGAAATGATTGAAGCTACTGACTGAATGAAAGGAGCTGGCATCTCACTCTCTTTGAATCTTCTTTATCATGCTAAGAGGAGCAGGAAAAAGCAAAAAATTTCAGAATTGCACCTTGCAATGCGGAGAAATTACTGTTTGTGCATTTACAATATTCATTGATTTTTGCCATTGAAAAACATCATGTTATTCATATACCAGAAATGATTGAAGCTACTGACTGAATGAAAGGAGCTGGCATCTCACTCTCTTTGAATCTTCTTTATCATGCTAAGAGGAGCAGGAAAAAGCAAAAAATTTCAGAATTGCACCTTGCAATGCGGAGAAATTACTGTTTGTGCATTTACAATATTCATTGATTTTTGCCATTGAAAAACGTCCAGAAATGATTGAAGCTACTGACTGAATGAAAGGAGCTGGCATCTCACTCTCTTTGAATCTTTTTTATCATGCTAAGAGGAGCAGGAAAAAGCAAAAAATTTCAGAATTGCATCTTGCAATGCGGAGAAATTACTGTTTGTGCATTTACAATATTCATTGATTTTTGCCATTGAAAAACGTCCAGAAATGATTGAAGCTACTGACTGAATGAAAGGAGCTGGCATCTCACTCTCTTTGAATCTTCTTTATCATGCTAAGAGGAGCAGGAAAAAGCAAAAAATTTCAGAATTGCACCTTGCAATGCGGAGAAATTACTGTTTGTGCATTTACAATATTCATTGATTTTTGCCATTGAAAAACATCATGTTATTCATATACCAGAAATGTTTGATGCTACTGACTGAATGAAAGGAGCTGGCATCTCACTCTCTTTGAATCTTCTTTATCATGCTAAGAGGAGCAGGAAAAAGCAAAAAATTTCAGAATTGCACCTTGCAATGCGGAGAAATTACTGTTTGTGCATTTACAATATTCATTGATTTTTGCCATTGAAAAACGTCCAGAAATGATTGAAGCTACTGACTGAATGAAAGGAGCTGGCATCTCACTCTCTTTGAATCTTCTTTATCATGCTAAGAGGAGCAGGAAAATGCAAGAAATTTCAGAATTGCACCTTGCAATGCGGAGAAATTACTGTTTGTGCATTTACAATATTCATTGATTTTTGCCATTGAAAAACATCCAGAAATGATTGAAGCTACTGACTGAATGAAAGGAGCTGGCATCTCACTCTCTTTGAATCTTCTTTATCATGCTAAGAGGAGCAGGAAAAAGCCAAAAATTTCAGAATTGCACCTTGCAATGCGGAGAAATTACTGTTTGTGCATTTACAATATTCATTGATTTTTGCCATTGAAAAACATCATGTTATTCATATACCAGAAATGATTGAAGCTACTGACTGAATGAAAGGAGCTGGCATCTCACTCTCTTTGAATCTTCTTTATCATGCAAAGAGGAGCAGGAAAAAGCAAAAAATTTCAGAATTGCACCTTGCAATGCGGAGAAATTACTGTTTGTGCATTTACAATATTCATTGATTTTTGCCATTGAAAAACGTCCAGAAATGATTGAAGCTACTGACTGAATGAAAGGAGCTGGCATCTCACTCTCTTTGAATCTTCTTTATCATGCTAAGAGGAGCAGGAAAAAGCAAAAAATTTCAGAATTGCACCTTGCAATGCGGAGAAATTACTGTTTGTGCATTTACAATATTCACTGATTTTTGCCATTGAAAAACGTCCAGAAATGATTGAAGCAACTGACTGAATGAAAGGAGCTGGCATCTCACTCTCTTTGAATCTTCTTTATCATGCTAAGAGGAGCAGGAAAAAGCAAAAAATTTCAGAATTGCACCTTGCAATGCGGAGAAATTACTGTTTGTGCATTTACAATATTCATTGAATTTTGCCATTGAAAAACGTCCAGAAATGTTTGAAGCTACTGACTGAATGAAAGGAGCTGGTATCTCACTCTATTTGAATCTTCTTTATCATGCTAGGATTAGCAGGAAAAAGCAAAAAATTTCAGAATTGCACCTTGCAATGTGGAGATATTACTGTTTGTGCATTTACAATATTCATTGATTTTTGCCATTGAAAAACGTCCAGAAATGTTTATACCAGAAATGTTTGAAGCTACTGACTGAATGAAAGGAGCTGGCATCTCACTCTCTTTGAATCTTCTTTATCATGCTAAGAGGAGCAGGAAAAAGCAAAAAATTTCAGAATTGCACCTTGCAATGCGGAGAAATTACTGTTTGTGCATTTACAATATTCATTGATTTTTGCCATTGAAAAACGTCCAGAAATGACTGAAGCTACTGACTGAATGAAAGGAGCTGGCATCTCACTCTCTTTGAATCTTCTTTATCATGCTAAGAGGAGCAGGAAAAAGCAAAAAATTTCAGAATTGCACCTTGCAATGCGGAGAAATTACAGTTTGTGCATTTACAATATTCATTGATTTTTGCCATTGAAAAACGTCCAGAAATGATTGAAGCTACTGACTGAATGAAAGGAGCTGGCATCTCACTCTCTTTGAATCTTCTTTATCATGCTAAGAGGAGCAGGAAAAAGCAAAAAATTTCAGAATTGCACCTTGCAATGCGGAGAAATTACTGTTTGTGCATTTACAATATTCATTGATTTTTGCCAATGAAAAACATCATATTATTCATATACCAGAAATGATTGAAGCTACTGACTGAATGAAAGGAGCTGGCATCTCACTCTCTTTGAATCTTCTTTATCATGCTAAGAGGAGCAGGAAAAAGCAAAAAATTTCAGAATTGCACCTTGCAATGCGGAGAAATTACTGTTTGTGCATTTACAATATTCATTGATTTTTGCCATTGAAAAACATCATGTTATTCATATACCAGAAATGATTGAAGCTACTGACTGAATGAAAGGAGCTGGCATCTCACTCTCTTTGAATCTTCTTTATCATGCTAAGAGGAGCAGGAAAAAGCAAAAAATTTCAGAATTGCACCTTGCAATGCGGAGAAATTACTGTTTGTGCATTTACAATATTCATTGATTTTTGCCATTGAAAAACGTCCAGAAATGACTGAAGCTACTGACTGAGTGAAAGGAGCTGGCATCTCACTCTCTTTGAATCTTCTTTATCATGCTAAGAGGAGCAGGAAAAAGCAAAAAATTTCAGAATTGCACCTTGCAATGCGGAGAAATTACAGTTTGTGCATTTACAATATTCATTGATTTTTGCCATTGAAAAACGTCCAGAAATGATTGAAGCTACTGACTGAATGAAAGGAGCTGGCATCTCACTCTCTTTGAATCTTCTTTATCATGCTAAGAGGAGCAGGAAAAAGCAAAAAATTTCAGAATTGCACCTTGCAATGCGGAGAAATTACTGTTTGTGCATTTACAATATTCATTGATTTTTGCCATTGAAAAACATCATGTTATTCATATACCAGAAATGATTGAAGCTACTGACTGAATGAAAGGAGCTGGCATCTCACTCTCTTTGAATCTTCTTTATCATGCTAAGAGGAGCAGGAAAAAGCAAAAAATTTCAGAATTGCACCTTGCAATGCGGAGAAATTACTGTTTGTGCATTTACAATATTCATTGATTTTTGCCATTTAAAAACGTCCAGAAATGATTGAAGCTACTGACTGAATGAAAGGAGCTGGCATCTCACTCTCTTTGAATCTTCTTTATCATGCTAAGAGGAGCAGGAAAAAGCAAAAAATTTCAGAATTGCATCTTGCAATGCGGAGAAATTACTGTTTGTGCATTTACAATATTCATTGATTTTTGCCATTGAAAAACGTCCAGAAATGATTGAAGCTACTGACTGAATGAAAGGAGCTGGCATCTCACTCTCTTTGAATCTTCTTTATCATGCTAAGAGGAGCAGGAAAAAGCAAAAAATTTCAGAATTGCACCTTGCAATGCGGAGAAATTACTGTTTGTGCATTTACAATATTCATTGATTTTTGCCATTGAAAAACGTCCAGAAATGATTGAAGCTACTGACTGAATGAAAGGAGCTGGAATCTCACTCTCTTTGAATCTTCTTTATCATGCTAAGAGGAGCAGGAAAAAGCAAAAAATTTCAGAATTGCAACTTGCAATGCGGAGAAATTACTGTTTGTGCATTTACAATATTCATTGATTTTTGCCATTGAAAAACATCATGTTATTCATATACCAGAAATGATTGAAGCTACTGACTGAATGAAAGGAGCTGGCATCTCACTCTCTTTGAATCTTCTTTATCATGCTAAGAGGAGCAGGAAAAAGCAAAAAATTTCAGAATTGCACCTTGCAATGCGGAGAAATTACTGTTTGTGCATTTACAATATTCATTGATTTTTGCCATTGAAAAACGTCCAGAAATGATTGAAGCTACTGACTGAATGAAAGGAGCTGGCATCTCACTCTCTTTGAATCTTCTTTATCATGCTAAGAGGAGCAGGAAAAAGCAAAAAATTTCAGAATTGCACCTTGCAATGCGGAGAAATTACTGTTTGTGCATTTACAATATTCATTGATTTTTGCCATTGAAAAACGTCCAGAAATGATTGAAGCTACTGACTGAATGAAAGGAGCTGGCATCTCACTCTCTTTGAATCTTCTTTATCATGCTAAGAGGAGCAGGAAAAAGCAAAAAATTTCAGAATTGCACCTTGCAATGCGGAGAAATTACTGTTTGTGCATTTACAATATTCATTAATTTTTGCCATTGAAAAACATCATGTTATTCATATCCCAGAAATGTTTGAAGCTACTGACTGAATGAAAGAAGCTGGCATCTCACTCTCTTTGAATCTTCTTTATCATGCTAAGAGGAGCAGGAAAAAGCAAAAAATTTCAGAATTGCACCTTGCAATGCGGAGAAATTACTGTTTGTGCATTTACAATATTCATTGATTTTTGCCATTGAAAAACGTCCAGAAATGATTGAAGCTACTGACTGAATGAAAGGAGCTGGCATCTCACTCTCTTTGAATCTTCTTTAGCATGCTAAGAGGAGCAGGAAAAAGCAAAAAATTTCAGAATTGCACCTTGCAATGCGGAGAAATTACTGTTTGTGCATTTACAATATTCATTGATTTTTGCCATTGAAAAACATCATGTTATTCATATACCAGAAATGTTTGAAGCTACTGACTGAATGAAAGGAGCTGGCATCTCAATCTCTTTGAATCTTCTTTATCATGCTAAGAGGAGCAGGAAAAAGCAAAAAATTTCAGAATTGCACCTTGCAATGCGGAGAAATTACTGTTTGTGCATTTACAATATTCATTGATTTTTGCCATTGAAAAACGTCCAGAAATGATTGAAGCTACTGACTGAATGAAAGGAGCTGGCATCTCATTCTCTTTGAATCTTCTTTATCATGCTAACAGGTGCAGGAAAATGCAAGAAATTTCAGAATTGCACCTTGCAATGCGGAGAAATTACTGTTTGTGCATTTACAATATTCATTGATTTTTGCCATTGAAAAACATCCAGAAATGATTGAAGCTACTGACTGAATGAAAGGAGCTGGCATCTCACTCTCTTTGAATCTTCTTTATCATGCTAAGAGGAGCAGGAAAAAGCAAAAAATTTCAGAATTGCACCTTGCAATGCGGAGAAATTACTGTTTGTGCATTTACAATATTCATTGATTTTTGCCATTGAAAAACATCATGTTATTCATATACCAGAAATGATTGAAGCTACTGACTGAATGAAAGGAGCTGGCATCTCACTCTCTTTGAATCTTCTTTATCATGCTGAGGAGCAGGAAAAAGCAAAAAAATTCAGAATTGCACCTTGCAATGCGGAGAAATTACTGTTTGTGCATTTACAATATTCATTGATTTTTGCATTGAAAAACGTCCAGAAATGACTGAAGCTACTGACTGAATGAAAGGAGCTGGCATCTCACTCTCTTTGAATCTTCTTTATCATGCTAAGAGGAGCAGGAAAAAGCAAAAAATTTCAGAATTGCATCTTGCAATGCGGAGAAATTACTGTTTGTGCATTTACAATATTCATTGATTTTTGCCATTGAAAAACGTCCAGAAATGATTGAAGCTACTGACTGAATGAAAGGAGCTTGCATCTCACTCTCTTTGAATCTTCTTTATCATGCTAAGAGGAGCAGGAAAAAGCAAAAAATTTCAGAATTGCACCTTGCAATGCGGAGAAATTACTGTTTGTGCATTTACAATATTCATTGATTTTTGCCATTGAAAAACATCATGTTATTCATATACCAGAAATGATTGAAGCTACTGACTGAATGAAAGGAGCTGGCATCTCACTCTCTTTGAATCTTCTTTATCATGCTAAGAGGAGCAGGAAAAAGCAAAAAATTTCAGAATTGCACCTTGCAATGCGGAGAAATTACTGTTTGTGCATTTACAATATTCATTGATTTTTGCCATTGAAAAACGTCCAGAAATGATTGAAGCTACTGACTGAATGAAAGGAGCTGGCATCTCACTCTCTTTGAATCTTCTTTATCATGCTAAGAGGAGCAGGAAAAAGCAAAAAATTTCAGAATTGCACCTTGCAATGCGGAGAAATTACTGTTTGTGCATTTACAATATTCATTGATTTTTGCCATTGAAAAACGTCCAGAAATGATTGAAGCTACTGACTGAATGAAAGGAGCTGGCATCTCACTCTCTTTGAATCTTCTTTATCATGCTAGGATTAGCAGGAAAAAGCAAAAAATTTCAGAATTGCACCTGGCAATGTGGAGATATTACTGTTTGTGCATTTACAATATTCATTGAATTTTGCCATTGAAAAACGTCCAGAAATGTTTGAAGCTACTGACTGAATGAAAGGAGCAGGCATCTCACTCTATTTGAATCTTCTTTATCATGCTAGGATTAGCAGGAAAAAGCAAAAAATTTCAGAATTGCACCTTGCAATGTGGAGATATTACTGTTTGTGCATTTACAATATTCATTGATTTTTGCCATTGAAAAACGTCCAGAAATGTTTATACCAGAAATGTTTGAAGCTACTGACTGAATGAAAGGAGCTGGCATCTCACTCTCTTTGAATCTTCTTTATCATGCTAAGAGGAGCAGGAAAAAGCAAAAAATTTCAGAATTGCACCTTGCAATGCGGAGAAATTACTGTTTGTGCATTTACAATATTCATTGATTTTTGCCATTGAAAAACGTCCAGAAATGACTGAAGCTACTGACTGAATGAAAGGAGCTGGCATCTCACTCTCTTTGAATCTTCTTTATCATGCTAAGAGGAGCAGGAAAAAGCAAAAAATTTCAGAATTGCACCTTGCAATGCGGAGAAATTACTGTTTGTGCATTTACAATATTCATTGATTTTTGCCATTGAAAAACGTCCAGAAATGATTGAAGCTACTGACTGAATGAAAGGAGCTGGCATCTCACTCTCTTTGAATCTTCTTTATCATGCTAAGAGGAGCAGGAAAAAGCAAAAAATTTCAGAATTGCACCTTGCAATGCGGAGAAATTACTGTTTGTGCATTTACAATATTCATTGATTTTTGCCATTGAAAAACATCATGTTATTCATATACCAGAAATGATTGAAGCTACTGACTGAATGAAAGGAGCTGGCATCTCACTCTCTTTGAATCTTCTTTATCATGCTAAGAGGAGCAGGAAAAAGCAAAAAATTTCAGAATTGCACCTTGCAATGCGGAGAAATTACTGTTTGTGCATTTACAATATTCATTGATTTTTGCCATTGAAAAACGTCCAGAAATGATTGAAGCTACTGACTGAATGAAAGGAGCTGGCATCTCACTCTCTTTGAATCTTTTTTATCATGCTAAGAGGAGCAGGAAAAAGCAAAAAATTTCAGAATTGCATCTTGCAATGCGGAGAAATTACTGTTTGTGCATTTACAATATTCATTGATTTTTGCCATTGAAAAACGTCCAGAAATGATTGAAGCTACTGACTGAATGAAAGGAGCTGGCATCTCACTCTCTTTGAATCTTCTTTATCATGCTAAGAGGAGCAGGAAAAAGCAAAAAATTTCAGAATTGCACCTTGCAATGCGGAGAAATTACTGTTTGTGCATTTACAATATTCATTGATTTTTGCCATTGAAAAACATCATGTTATTCATATACCAGAAATGTTTGATGCTACTGACTGAATGAAAGGAGCTGGCATCTCACTCTCTTTGAATCTTCTTTATCATGCTAAGAGGAGCAGGAAAAAGCAAAAAATTTCAGAATTGCACCTTGCAATGCGGAGAAATTACTGTTTGTGCATTTACAATATTCATTGATTTTTGCCATTGAAAAACGTCCAGAAATGATTGAAGCTACTGACTGAATGAAAGGAGCTGGCATCTCACTCTCTTTGAATCTTCTTTATCATGCTAAGAGGAGCAGGAAAATGCAAGAAATTTCAGAATTGCACCTTGCAATGCGGAGAAATTACTGTTTGTGCATTTACAATATTCATTGATTTTTGCCATTGAAAAACATCCAGAAATGATTGAAGCTACTGACTGAATGAAAGGAGCTGGCATCTCACTCTCTTTGAATCTTCTTTATCATGCTAAGAGGAGCAGGAAAAAGCCAAAAATTTCAGAATTGCACCTTGCAATGCGGAGAAATTACTGTTTGTGCATTTACAATATTCATTGATTTTTGCCATTGAAAAACATCATGTTATTCATATACCAGAAATGATTGAAGCTACTGACTGAATGAAAGGAGCTGGCATCTCACTCTCTTTGAATCTTCTTTATCATGCAAAGAGGAGCAGGAAAAAGCAAAAAATTTCAGAATTGCACCTTGCAATGCGGAGAAATTACTGTTTGTGCATTTACAATATTCATTGATTTTTGCCATTGAAAAACGTCCAGAAATGATTGAAGCTACTGACTGAATGAAAGGAGCTGGCATCTCACTCTCTTTGAATCTTCTTTATCATGCTAAGAGGAGCAGGAAAAAGCAAAAAATTTCAGAATTGCACCTTGCAATGCGGAGAAATTACTGTTTGTGCATTTACAATATTCACTGATTTTTGCCATTGAAAAACGTCCAGAAATGATTGAAGCAACTGACTGAATGAAAGGAGCTGGCATCTCACTCTCTTTGAATCTTCTTTATCATGCTAAGAGGAGCAGGAAAAAGCAAAAAATTTCAGAATTGCACCTTGCAATGCGGAGAAATTACTGTTTGTGCATTTACAATATTCATTGATTTTTGCCATTGAAAAACGTCCAGAAATAATTGAAGCTACTGACTGAATGAAAGGAGCTGGCATCTCACTCTCTTTGAATCTTCTTTATCATGCTAAGAGGAGCAGGAAAAAGCAAAAAATTTCAGAATTGCAACTTGCAATGCGGAGAAATTACTGTTTGTGCACTTACAATATTCATTGATTTTTGCCATTGAAAAACATCATGTTATTCATATACCAGAAATGATTGAAGCTACTGACTGAATGAAAGGAGCTGGCATCTCACTCTCTTTGAATCTTCTTTATCATGCTAAGAGGAGCAGGAAAAAGCAAAAAATTTCAGAATTGCACCTTGCAATGCGGAGAAATTACTGTTTGTGCATTTACAATATTCATTGATTTTTGCCATTGAAAAATGTCCAGAAATGATTGAAGCTGCTGACTGAATGAAAGGAGCTGGCATCTCACTCTCTTTGAATCTTCTTTATCATGCTAAGAGGAGCAGGAAAAAGCAAAAAATTTCAGAATTGCACCTTGCAATGCGGAGAAATTACTGTTTGTGCATTTACAATATTCATTGATTTTTGCCATTGAAAAACATCATGTTATTCATATACCAGAAATGATTGAAGCTACTGACTGAATGAAAGGAGCTGGCATCTCACTCTCTTTGAATCTTCTTTATCATGCTAAGAGGAGCAGGAAAAAGCAAAAAATTTCAGAATTGCACCTTGCAATGCGGAGAAATTACTGTTTGTGCATTTACAATATTCATTGATTTTTGCCATTGAAAAACGTCCAGAAATGATTGAAGCTACTGACTGAATGAAAGGAGCTGGCATCTCACTCTCTTTGAATCTTCTTTATCATGCTAAGAGGAGCAGGAAAAAGCAAAAAATTTCAGAATTGCACCTTGCAATGCGGAGAAATTACTGTTTGTGCATTTACAATATTCATTGATTTTTGCCATTGAAAAACATCATGTTATTCATATACCAGAAATGTTTGAAGCTACTGACTGAATGAAAGGAGCTGGCATCTCACTCTCTTTGAATCTTCTTTATCATGCTAAGAGGAGCAGGAAAAAGCAAAAAATTTCAGAATTGCACCTTGCAATGCGGAGAAATTACTGTTTGTGCATTTACAATATTCATTGATTTTTGCCATTGAAAAACGTCCAGAAATGATTGAAGCTACTGACTGAATGAAAGGAGCTGGCATCTCACTCTCTTTGAATCTTCTTTATCATGCTAAGAGGAGCAGGAAAAACCAAAAAATTTCAGAATTGCACCTTGCAATGCGGAGAAATTACTGTTTGTGCATTTACAATATTCATTGATTTTTGCCATTGAAAAACATCATGTTATTCATATACCAGAAATGATTGAAGCTACTGACTGAATGAAAGGAGCTGGCATCTCGCTCTCTTTGAATCTTCTTTATCATGCTAAGAGGAGCAGGAAAAAGCAAAAAATTTCAGAATTGCACCTTGCAATGCGGAGAAATTACTGTTTGTGCATTTACAATATTCATTGATTTTTGCCATTGAAAAACGTCCAGAAATGATTGAAGCTACTGACTGAATGAAAGGAGCTGGCATCTCACTCTCTTTGAATCTTCTTTATCATGCTAAGAGGAGCAGGAAAAAGCAAAAAATTTCAGAATTGCACCTTGCAATGTGGAGAAATTACTGTTTGTGCATTTACAATATTCATTGATTTTTGCCATTGAAAAACATCATGTTATTCATATACCAGAAATGATTGAAGCTACTGACTGAATGAAAGGAGCTGGCATCTCACTCTCTTTGAATCTTCTTTATCATGCTAAGAGGAGCAGGAAAAAGCAAAAAATTTCAGAATTGCACCTTGCAATGCGGAGAAATTACTGTTTGTGCATTTACAATATTCATTGATTTTTGCCATTGAAAAACGTCCAGAAATGATTGAAGCTACTGACTGAATGAAAGGAGCTGGCATCTCACTCTCTTTGAATCTTCTTTATCATGCTAAGAGGAGCAGGAAAAAGCAAAAAATTTCAGAATTGCACCTTGCAATGCGGAGAAATTACTGTTTGTGCTTTTACAATATTCATTGATTTTTGCCATTGAAAAACATCATGTTATTCATATACCAGAAATGTTTGAAGCTACTGACTGAATGAAAGGAGCTGGCATCTCACTCTCTTTGAATCTTCTTTATCATGCTAAGAGGAGCAGGAAAAAGCAAAAAATTTCAGAATTGCACCTTGCAATGCGGAGAAATTACTGTTTGTGCATTTACAATATTCATTGATTTTTGCCATTGAAAAACGTCCAGAAATGATTGAAGCTACTGACTGAATGAAAGGAGCTGGCATCTCACTCTCTTTGAATCTTCTTTATCATGCTAAGAGGAGCAGGAAAAAGCAAAAAATTTCAGAATTGCACCTTGCAATGCGGAGAAATTACTGTTTGTGCATTTACAATATTCATTGATTTTTGCCATTGAAAAACGTCCAGAAATGATTGAAGCTACTGACTGAATGAAAGGAGCTGGCATCTCACTCTCTTTGAATCTTCTTTATCATGCTAAGAGGAGCAGGAAAAAGCAAAAAATTTCAGAATTGCAACTTGCAATGCGGAGAAATTACTGTTTGTGCATTTACAATATTCATTGATTTTTGCCATTGAAAAACATCATGTTATTCATATACCAGAAATGATTGAAACTACTGACTGAATGAAAGGAGCTGGCATCTCACTCTCTTTGAATCTTCTTTATCATGCTAAGAGGAGCAGGAAAAAGCAAAAAATTTCAGAATTGCACCTTGCAATGCGGAGAAATTACTGTTTGTGCATTTACAATATTCATTGATTTTTGCCATTGAAAAACATCATGTTATTCATATACCAGAAATGTTTGAAGCTACTGACTGAATGAAAGGAGCTGGCATCGCACTCTCTTTGAATCTTCTTTATCATGCTAAGAGGAGCAGGAAAAAGCAAAAAATTTCAGAATTGCACCTTGCAATGCGGAGAAATTACTGTTTGTGCTTTTTCAATATTCATTGATTTTTGCCATTGAAAAACGTCCAGAAATGAATGAAGCTACTGACTGAATGAAAGGAGCTGGCATCTCACTCTCTTTGAATCTTCTTTATCATGCTAAGAGGAGCAGGAAAATGCAAGAAATTTCAGAATTGCACCTTGCAATGCGGAGAAATTACTGTTTGTGCATTTACAATATTCATTGATTTTTGCCATTGAAAAACATCCAGAAATGATTGAAGCTACTGACTGAATGAAAGGAGCTGGCATCTCACTCTCTTTGAATCTTCTTTATCATGCTAAGAGGAGCAGGAAAAAGCCAAAAATTTCAGAATTGCACCTTGCAATGCGGAGAAATTACTGTTTGTGCATTTACAATATTCATTGATTTTTGCCATTGAAAAACATCATGTTATTCATATACCAGAAATGATTGAAGCTACTGACTGAATGAAAGGAGCTGGCATCTCACTCTCTTTGAATCTTCTTTATCATGCAAAGAGGAGCAGGAAAAAGCAAAAAATTTCAGAATTGCACCTTGCAATGCGGAGAAATTACTGTTTGTGCATTTACAATATTCATTGATTTTTGCCATTGAAAAACGTCCAGAAATGATTGAAGCTACTGACTGAATGAAAGGAGCTGGCATCTCACTCTCTTTGAATCTTCTTTATCATGCTAAGAGGAGCAGGAAAAAGCAAAAAATTTCAGAATTGCACCTTGCAATGCGGAGAAATTACTGTTTGTGCATTTACAATATTCACTGATTTTTGCCATTGAAAAACGTCCAGAAATGATTGAAGCTACTGACTGAATGAAAGGAGCTGGCATCTCACTCTCTTTGAATCTTCTTTATCATGCTAAGAGGAGCAGGAAAAAGCAAAAAATTTCAGAATTGCAACTTGCAATGTGGAGAAATTACTGTTTGTGCATTTACAATATTCATTGATTTTTGCCATTGAAAAACATCATGTTATTCATATACCAGTAATGATTGAAGCTACTGACTGAATGAAAGGAGCTGGAATCTCACTCTCTTTGAATCTTCTTTATCATGCTAAGAGGAGCAGGAAAAAGCAAAAAATTTCAGAATGGCACCTTGCAATGCGGAGAAATTACTGTTTGTGCATTTACAATATTCATTGATTTTTGCCATTGAAAAACATCCAGAAATGATTGAAGCTACTGACTGAATGAAAGGAGCTGGCATCTCACTCTCTTTGAATCTTCTTTATCATGCTAAGAGGAGCAGGAAAAAGCAAAAAATTTCAGAATTGCACCTTGCAATGCGGAGAAATTACTGTTTGTGCTTTTACAATATTCATTGATTTTTGCCATTGAAACACATCATGTTATTCATATACCAGAAATGTTTGAAGCTACTGACTGAATGAAAGGAGCTGGCATCTCACTCTCTTTGAATCTTCTTTATCATGCTAAGAGGAGCAGGAAAAAGCAAAACATTTCAGAATTGCACCTTGCAATGCGGAGAAATTACTGTTTGTGCATTTACAATATTCCTTGATTTTTGCCATTGAAAAATGTCCAGAAATGATTGAAGCTGCTGACTGAATGAAAGGAGCTGGCATCTCACTCTCTTTGAATCTTCTTTATCATGCTAAGAGGAGCAGGAAAAAGCAAAAAATTTCAGAATTGCACCTTGCAATGCGGAGAAATTACTGTTTGTGCATTTACAATATTCATTGATTTTTGCCATTGAAAAACATCATGTTATTCATATACCAGAAATGATTGAAGCTACTGACTGAATGAAAGGAGCTGGCATCTCACTCTCTTTGAATCTTCTTTATCATGCTAAGAGGAGCAGGAAAAAGCAAAAAATTTCAGAATTGCACCTTGCAATGCGGAGAAATTACTGTTTGTGCATTTACAATATTCATTGATTTTTGCCATTGAAAAACGTCCAGAAATGATTGAAGCTACTGACTGAATGAAAGGAGCTGGCATCTCACTCTCTTTGAATCTTCTTTATCATGCTAAGAGGAGCAGGAAAAAGCAAAAAATTTCAGAATTGCACCTTGCAATGCGGAGAAATTACTGTTTGTGCATTTACAATATTCATTGATTTTTGCCATTGAAAAACGTCCAGAAATGATTGAAGCTACTGACTGAATGAAAGGAGCTGGCATCTCACTCTCTTTGAATCTTCTTTATCATGCTAAGAGGAGCAGGAAAAAGCAAAAAATTTCAGAATTGCACCTTGCAATGCGGAGAAATTACTGTTTGTGCATTTACAATATTCATTGATTTTTGCCATTGAAAAACATCATGTTATTCATATACCAGAAATGTTTGAAGCTACTGACTGAATGAAAGGAGCTGGCATCTCACTCTCTTTGAATCTTCTTTATCATGCTAAGAGGAGCAGGAAAAAGCAAAAAATTTCAGAATTGCACCTTGCAATGCGGAGAAATTACTGTTTGTGCATTTACAATATTCATTGATTTTTGCCATTGAAAAACGTCCAGAAATGATTGAAGCTACTGACTGAATGAAAGGAGCTGGCATCTCACTCTCTTTGAATCTTCTTTATCATGCTAAGAGGAGCAGGAAAAAGCAAAAAATTTCAGAATTGCACCTTGCAATGCGGAGAAATTACTGTTTGTGCATTTACAATATTCATTGATTTTTGCCATTGAAAAACATCATGTTATTCATATACCAGAAATGATTGAAGCTACTGACTGAATGAAAGGAGCTGGCATCTCGCTCTCTTTGAATCTTCTTTATCATGCTAAGAGGAGCAGGAAAAAGCAAAAAATTTCAGAATTGCACCTTGCAATGCGGAGAAATTACTGTTTGTGCATTTACAATATTCATTGATTTTTGCCATTGAAAAACGTCCAGAAGAGATTGAAGCTACTGACTGAATGAAAGGAGCTGGCATCTCACTCTCTTTGAATCTTCTTTATCATGCTAAGAGGAGCAGGAAAAAGCAAAAAATTTCAGAATTGCACCTGGCAATGTGGAGAAATTACTGTTTGTGCATTTACAATATTCATTGATTTTTGCCATTGAAAAACATCATGTTATTCATATACCAGAAATGATTGAAGCTACTGACTGAATGAAAGGAGCTGGCATCTCACTCTCTTTGAATCTTCTTTATCATGCTAAGAGGAGCAGGAAAAAGCAAAAAATTTCAGAATTGCACCTTGCAATGCGGAGAAATTACTGTTTGTGCATTTACAATATTCATTGATTTTTGCCATTGAAAAACGTCCAGAAATGATTGAAGCTACTGACTGAATGAAAGGAGCTGGCATCTCACTCTCTTTGAATCTTCTTTATCATGCTAAGAGGAGCAGGAAAAAGCAAAAAATTTCAGAATTGCACCTTGCAATGCGGAGAAATTACTGTTTGTGCTTTTACAATATTCATTGATTTTTGCCATTGAAAAACATCATGTTATTCATATACCAGAAATGTTTGAAGCTACTGACTGAATGAAAGGAGCTGGCATCTCACTCTCTTTGAATCTTCTTTATCATGCTAAGAGGAGCAGGAAAAAGCAAAAAATTTCAGAATTGCACCTTGCAATGCGGAGAAATTACTGTTTGTGCATTTACAATATTCATTGATTTTTGCCATTGAAAAACGTCCAGAAATGATTGAAGCTACTGACTGAATGAAAGGAGCTGGCATCTCACTCTCTTTGAATCTTCTTTATCATGCTAAGAGGAGCAGGAAAAAGCAAAAAATTTCAGAATTGCACCTTGCAATGCGGAGAAATTACTGTTTGTGCATTTACAATATTCATTGATTTTTGCCATTGAAAAACGTCCAGAAATGATTGAAGCTACTGACTGAATGAAAGGAGCTGGCATCTCACTCTCTTTGAATCTTCTTTATCATGCTAAGAGGAGCAGGAAAAAGCAAAAAATTTCAGAATTGCAACTTGCAATGCGGAGAAATTACTGTTTGTGCATTTACAATATTCATTGATTTTTGCCATTGAAAAACATCATGTTATTCATATACCAGAAATGATTGAAGCTACTGACTGAATGAAAGGAGCTGGCATCTCACTCTCTTTGAATCTTCTTTATCATGCTAAGAGGAGCAGGAAAAAGCAAAAAATTTCAGAATTGCACCTTGCAATGCGGAGAAATTACTGTTTGTGCATTTACAATATTCATTGATTTTTGCCATTGAAAAACGTCCAGAAATGATTGAAGCTACTGACTGAATGAAAGGAGCTGGCATCTCACTCTCTTTGAATCTTCTTTATCATGCTAAGAGGAGCAGGAAAAAGCAAAAAATTTCAGAATTGCACCTTGCAATGCGGAGAAATTACTGTTTGTGCATTTACAATATTCATTGATTTTTGCCATTGAAAAACGTCCAGAAATGATTGAAGCTACTGACTGAATGAAAGGAGCTGGCATCTCACTCTCTTTGAATCTTCTTTATCATGCTAAGAGGAGCAGGAAAAAGCAAAAAATTTCAGAATTGCACCTTGCAATGCGGAGAAATTACTGTTTGTGCATTTACAATATTCATTAATTTTTGCCATTGAAAAACATCATATTATTCATATCCCAGAAATGTTTGAAGCTACTGACTGAATGAAAGAAGCTGGCATCTCACTCTCTTTGAATCTTCTTTATCATGCTAAGAGGAGCAGGAAAAAGCAAAAAATTTCAGAATTGCACCTTGCAATGCGGAGAAATTACTGTTTGTGCATTTACAATATTCATTGATTTTTGCCATTGAAAAACGTCCAGAAATGATTGAAGCTACTGACTGAATGAAAGGAGCTGGCATCTCACTCTCTTTGAATCTTCTTTATCATGCTAAGAGGAGCAGGAAAAAGCAAAAAATTTCAGAATTGCACCTTGCAATGCGGAGAAATTACTGTTTGTGCATTTACAATATTCATTGATTTTTGCCATTGAAAAACATCATGTTATTCATATACCAGAAATGTTTGAAGCTACTGACTGAATGAAAGGAGCTGGCATCTCACTCTCTTTGAATCTTCTTTATCATGCTAAGAGGAGCAGGAAAAAGCAAAAAATTTCAGAATTGCACCTTGCAATGCGGAGAAATTACTGTTTGTGCATTTACAATATTCATTGATTTTTGCCATTGAAAAACGTCCAGAAATGATTGAAGCTACTGACTGAATGAAAGGAGCTGGCATCTCACTCTCTTTGAATCTTCTTTATCATGCTAAGAGGAGCAGGAAAATGCAAGAAATTTCAGAATTGCACCTTGCAATGCGGAGAAATTACTGTTTGTGCATTTACAATATTCATTGATTTTTGCCATTGAAAAACATCCAGAAATGATTGAAGCTACTGACTGAATGAAAGGAGCTGGCATCTCACTCTCTTTGAATCTTCTTTATCATGCTAAGAGGAGCAGGAAAAATCCAAAAATTTCAGAATTGCACCTTGCAATGCGGAGAAATTACTGTTTGTGCATTTACAATATTCATTGATTTTTGCCATTGAAAAACATCATGTTATTCATATACCAGAAATGATTGAAGCTACTGACTGAATGAAAGGAGCTGGCATCTCACTCTCTTTGAATCTTCTTTATCATGCAAAGAGGAGCAGGAAAAAGCAAAAAATTTCAGAATTGCACCTTGCAATGCGGAGAAATTACTGTTTGTGCATTTACAATATTCATTGATTTTTGCCATTGAAAAACGTCCAGAAATGATTGAAGCTACTGACTGAATGAAAGGAGCTGGCATCTCACTCTCTTTGTATCTTCTTTATCATGCTAAGAGGAGCAGGAAAAAGCAAAAAATTTCAGAATTGCACCTTGCAATGCGGAGAAATTACTGTTTGTGCATTTACAATATTCATTGATTTTTGCCATTGAAAAACGTCCAGAAATGATTGAAGCAACTGACTGAATGAAAGGAGCTGGCATCTCACTCTCTTTGAATCTTCTTTATCATGCTAAGAGGAGCAGGAAAAAGCAAAAAATTTCAGAATTGCACCTTGCAATGCGGAGAAATTACTGTTTGTGCATTTACAATATTCATTGATTTTTGCCATTGAAAAACGTCCAGAAATAATTGAAGCTACTGACTGAATGAAAGGAGCTGGCATCTCACTCTCTTTGAATCTTCTTTATCATGCTAAGAGGAGCAGGAAAAAGCAAAAAATTTCAGAATTGCAACTTGCAATGCGGAGAAATTACTGTTTGTGCATTTACAATATTCATTGATTTTTGCCATTGAAAAACATCATGTTATTCATATACCAGAAATGATTGAAGCTACTGACTGAATGAAAGGAGCTGGCATCTCACTCTCTTTGAATCTTCTTTATCATGCTAAGAGGAGCAGGAAAAAGCAAAAAATTTCAGAATTGCACCTTGCAATGCGGAGAAATTACTGTTTGTGCATTTACAATATTCATTGATTTTTGCCATTGAAAAACGTCCAGAAATGATTGAAGCTACTGACTGAATGAAAGGAGCTGGCATCTCACTCTCTTTGAATCTTCTTTATCATGCTAAGAGGAGCAGGAAAAAGCAAAAAATTTCAGAATTGCACCTTGCAATGCGGAGAAATTACTGTTTGTGCTTTTACAATATTCATTGATTTTTGCCATTGAAAAACATCATGTTATTCATATACCAGAAATGTTGGAAGCTACTGACTGAATGAAAGGAGCTGGCATCTCACTCTCTTTGAATCTTCTTTATCATGCTAAGAGGAGCAGGAAAAAGCAAAAAATTTCAGAATTGCACCTTGCAATGCGGAGAAATTACTGTTTGTGCATTTACAATATTCATTGATTTTTGCCATTGAAAAATGTCCAGAAATGATTGAAGCTGCTGACTGAATGAAAGGAGCTGGCATCTCACTCTCTTTGAATCTTCTTTATCATGCTAAGAGGAGCAGGAAAAAGCAAAAAATTTCAGAATTGCACCTTGCAATGCGGAGAAATTACTGTTTGTGCATTTACAATATTCATTGATTTTTGCTATTGAAAAACATCATGTTATTCATATACCAGAAATGATTGAAGCTACTGACTGAATGAAACGAGCTGGCATCTCACTCTCTTTGAATCTTCTTTATCATGCTAAGAGGAGCAGGAAAAAGCAAAAAATTTCAGAATTGCACCTTGCAATGCGGAGAAATTACTGTTTGTGCATTTACAATATTCATTGATTTTTGCCATTGAAAAACATCATGTTATTCATATACCAGAAATGATTGAAGCTACTGACTGAATGAAAGGAGCTGGCATCTCACTCTCTTTGAATCTTCTTTATCATGCTAAGAGGAGCAGGAAAAAGCAAAAAATTTCAGAATTGCACCTTGCAATGCGGAGAAATTACTGTTTGTGCATTTACAATATTCATTGATTTTTGCCATTGAAAAACGTCCAGAAATGATTGAAGCTACTGACTGAATGAAAGGAGCTGGCATCTCACTCTCTTTGAATCTTCTTTATCATGCTAAGAGGAGCAGGAAAAAGCAAAAAATTTCAGAATTGCACCTTGCAATGCGGAGAAATTACTGTTTGTGCATTTACAATATTCATTGATTTTTGCCATTGAAAAACGTCCAGAAATGATTGAAGCTACTGACTGAATGAAAGGAGCTGGCATCTCACTCTCTTTGAATCTTCTTTATCATGCTAAGAGGAGCAGGAAAAAGCAAAAAATTTCAGAATTGCACCTTGCAATGCGGAGAAATTACTGTTTGTGCATTTACAATATTCATTAATTTTTGCCATTGAAAAACATCATATTATTCATATCCCAGAAATGTTTGAAGCTACTGACTGAATGAAAGAAGCTGGCATCTCACTCTCTTTGAATCTTCTTTATCATGCTAAGAGGAGCAGGAAAAAGCAAAAAATTTCAGAATTGCACCTTGCAATGCGGAGAAATTACTGTTTGTGCATTTACAATATTCATTGATTTTTGCCATTGAAAAACGTCCAGAAATGATTGAAGCTACTGACTGAATGAAAGGAGCTGGCATCTCACTCTCTTTGAATCTTCTTTATCATGCTAAGAGGAGCAGGAAAAAGTAAAAAATTTCAGAATTGCACCTTGCAATGCGGAGAAATTACTGTTTGTGCATTTACAATATTCATTGATTTTTGCCATTGAAAAACATCATGTTATTCATATACCAGAAATGTTTGAAGCTACTGACTGAATGAAAGGAGCTGGCATCTCACTCTCTTTGAATCTTCTTTATCATGCTAAGAGGAGCAGGAAAAAGCAAAAAATTTCAGAATTGCACCTTGCAATGCGGAGAAATTACTGTTTGTGCATTTACAATATTCATTGATTTTTGCCATTGAAAAACGTCCAGAAATGATTGAAGCTACTGACTGAATGAAAGGAGCTGGCATCTCACTCTCTTTGAATCTTCTTTATCATGCTAAGAGGAGCAGGAAAATGCAAGAAATTTCAGAATTGCACCTTGCAATGCGGAGAAATTACTGTTTGTGCATTTACAATATTCATTGATTTTTGCCATTGAAAAACATCCAGAAATGATTGAAGCTACTGACTGAATGAAAGGAGCTGGCATCTCACTCTCTTTGAATCTTCTTTATCATGCTAAGAGGAGCAGGAAAAATCCAAAAATTTCAGAATTGCACCTTGCAATGCGGAGAAATTACTGTTTGTGCATTTACAATATTCATTGATTTTTGCCATTGAAAAACATCATGTTATTCATATACCAGAAATGATTGAAGCTACTGACTGAATGAAAGGAGCTGGCATCTCACTCTCTTTGAATCTTCTTTATCATGCAAAGAGGAGCAGGAAAAAGCAAAAAATTTCAGAATTGCACCTTGCAATGCGGAGAAATTACTGTTTGTGCATTTACAATATTCATTGATTTTTGCCATTGAAAAACGTCCAGAAATGATTGAAGCTACTGACTGAATGAAAGGAGCTGGCATCTCACTCTCTTTGTATCTTCTTTATCATGCTAAGAGGAGCAGGAAAAAGCAAAAAATTTCAGAATTGCACCTTGCAATGCGGAGAAATTACTGTTTGTGCATTTACAATATTCATTGATTTTTGCCATTTAAAAACGTCCAGAAATGATTGAAGCAACTGACTGAATGAAAGGAGCTGGCATCTCACTCTCTTTGAATCTTCTTTATCATGCTAAGAGGAGCAGGAAAAAGCAAAAAATTTCAGAATTGCACCTTGCAATGCGGAGAAATTACTGTTTGTGCATTTACAATATTCATTGATTTTTGCCATTGAAAAACGTCCAGAAATAATTGAAGCTACTGACTGAATGAAAGGAGCTGGCATCTCACTCTCTTTGAATCTTCTTTATCATGCTAAGAGGAGCAGGAAAAAGCAAAAAATTTCAGAATTGCAACTTGCAATGCGGAGAAATTACTGTTTGTGCATTTACAATATTCATTGATTTTTGCCATTGAAAAACATCATGTTATTCATATACCAGAAATGATTGAAGCTACTGACTGAATGAAAGGAGCTGGCATCTCACTCTCTTTGAATCTTCTTTATCATGCTAAGAGGAGCAGGAAAAAGCAAAAAATTTCAGAATTGCACCTTGCAATGCGGAGAAATTACTGTTTGTGCATTTACAATATTCATTGATTTTTGCCATTGAAAAACGTCCAGAAATGATTGAAGCTACTGACTGAATGAAAGGAGCTGGCATCTCACTCTCTTTGAATCTTCTTTATCATGCTAAGAGGAGCAGGAAAAAGCAAAAAATTTCAGAATTGCACCTTGCAATGCGGAGAAATTACTGTTTGTGCTTTTACAATATTCATTGATTTTTGCCATTGAAAAACATCATGTTATTCATATACCAGAAATGTTTGAAGCTACTGACTGAATGAAAGGAGCTGGCATCTCACTCTCTTTGAATCTTCTTTATCATGCTAAGAGGAGCAGGAAAAAGCAAAAAATTTCAGAATTGCACCTTGCAATGCGGAGAAATTACTGTTTGTGCATTTACAATATTCATTGATTTTTGCCATTGAAAAATGTCCAGAAATGATTGAAGCTGCTGACTGAATGAAAGGAGCTGGCATCTCACTCTCTTTGAATCTTCTTTATCATGCTAAGAGGAGCAGGAAAAAGCAAAAAATTTCAGAATTGCACCTTGCAATGCGGAGAAATTACTGTTTGTGCATTTACAATATTCATTGATTTTTGCTATTGAAAAACATCATGTTATTCATATACCAGAAATGATTGAAGCTACTGACTGAATGAAACGAGCTGGCATCTCACTCTCTTTGAATCTTCTTTATCATGCTAAGAGGAGCAGGAAAAAGCAAAAAATTTCAGAATTGCACCTTGCAATGCGGAGAAATTACTGTTTGTGCATTTACAATATTCATTGATTTTTGCCATTGAAAAACGTCCAGAAATGATTGAAGCTACTGACTGAATGAAAGGAGCTGGCATCTCACTCTCTTTGAATCTTCTTTATCATGCTAAGAGGAGCAGGAAAAAGCAAAAAATTTCAGAATTGCACCTTGCAATGCGGAGAAATTACTGTTTGTGCATTTACAATATTCATTGATTTTTGCCATTGAAAAACGTCCAGAAATGATTGAAGCTACTGACTGAATGAAAGGAGCTGGCATCTCACTCTCTTTGAATCTTCTTTATCATGCTAAGAGGAGCAGGAAAAAGCAAAAAATTTCAGAATTGCACCTTGCAATGCGGAGAAATTACTGTTTGTGCATTTACAATATTCATTGATTTTTGCCTTTGAAAAACATCATGTTATTCATATACCAGAAATGTTTGAAGCTACTGACTGAATGAAAGGAGCTGGCATCTCACTCTCTTTGAATCTTCTTTATCATGCTAAGAGGAGCAGGAAAAAGCAAAAAATTTCAGAATTGCACCTTGCAATGCGGAGAAATTACTGTTTGTGCATTTACAATATTCATTGATTTTTGCCATTGAAAAACGTCCAGAAATGATTGAAGCTACTGACTGAATGAAAGGAGCTGGCATCTCACTCTCTTTGAATCTTCTTTATCATGCTAAGAGGAGCAGGAAAAAGCAAAAAATTTCAGAATTGCACCTTGCAATGCGGAGAAATTACTGTTTGTGCATTTACAATATTCATTGATTTTTGCCATTGAAAAACATCATGTTATTCATATACCAGAAATGATTGAAGCTACTGACTGAATGAAAGGAGCTGGCATCTCGCTCTCTTTGAATCTTCTTTATCATGCTAAGAGGAGCAGGAAAAAGCAAAAAATTTCAGAATTGCACCTTGCAATGCGGAGAAATTACTGTTTGTGCATTTACAATATTCATTGATTTTTGCCATTGAAAAACGTCCAGAAATGATTGAAGCTACTGACTGAATGAAAGGAGCTGGCATCTCACTCTCTTTGAATCTTCTTTATCATGCTAAGAGGAGCAGGAAAAAGCAAAAAATTTCAGAATTGCACCTTGCAATGTGGAGAAATTACTGTTTGTGCATTTACAATATTCATTGATTTTTGCCATTGAAAAACATCATGTTATTCATATACCAGAAATGATTGAAGCTACTGACTGAATGAAAGGAGCTGGCATCTCACTCTCTTTGAATCTTCTTTATCATGCTAAGAGGAGCAGGAAAAAGCAAAAAATTTCAGAATTGCACCTTGCAATGCGGAGAAATTACTGTTTGTGCATTTACAATATTCATTGATTTTTGCCATTGAAAAACGTCCAGAAATGATTGAAGCTACTGACTGAATGAAAGGAGCTGGCATCTCACTCTCTTTGAATCTTCTTTATCATGCTAAGAGGAGCAGGAAAAAGCAAAAAATTTCAGAATTGCACCTTGCAATGCGGAGAAATTACTGTTTGTGCTTTTACAATATTCATTGATTTTTGCCATTGAAAAACATCATGTTATTCATATACCAGAAATGTTTGAAGCTACTGACTGAATGAAAGGAGCTGGCATCTCACTCTCTTTGAATCTTCTTTATCATGCTAAGAGGAGCAGGAAAAAGCAAAAAATTTCAGAATTGCACCTTGCAATGCGGAGAAATTACTGTTTGTGCATTTACAATATTCATTGATTTTTGCCATTGAAAAACGTCCAGAAATGATTGAAGCTACTGACTGAATGAAAGGAGCTGGCATCTCACTCTCTTTGAATCTTCTTTATCATGCTAAGAGGAGCAGGAAAAAGCAAAAAATTTCAGAATTGCACCTTGCAATGCGGAGAAATTACTGTTTGTGCATTTACAATATTCATTGATTTTTGCCATTGAAAAACGTCCAGAAATGATTGAAGCTACTGACTGAATGAAAGGAGCTGGCATCTCACTCTCTTTGAATCTTCTTTATCATGCTAAGAGGAGCAGGAAAAAGCAAAAAATTTCAGAATTGCAACTTGCAATGCGGAGAAATTACTGTTTGTGCATTTACAATATTCATTGATTTTTGCCATTGAAAAACATCATGTTATTCATATACCAGAAATGATTGAAGCTACTGACTGAATGAAAGGAGCTGGCATCTCACTCTCTTTGAATCTTCTTTATCATGCTAAGAGGAGCAGGAAAAAGCAAAAAATTTCAGAATTGCACCTTGCAATGCGGAGAAATTACTGTTTGTGCATTTACAATATTCATTGATTTTTGCCATTGAAAAACATCCAGAAATGATTGAAGCTACTGACTGAATGAAAGGAGCTGGCATCTCACTCTCTTTGAATCTTCTTTATCATGCTAAGAGGAGCAGGAAAAAGCAAAAAATTTCAGAATTGCACCTTGCAATGCGGAGAAATTACTGTTTGTGCTTTTACAATATTCATTGATTTTTGCCATTGAAAAACATCATGTTATTCATATACCAGAAATGTTTGAAGCTACTGACTGAATGAAAGGAGCTGGCATCTCACTCTCTTTGAATCTTCTTTATCATGCTAAGAGGAGCAGGAAAAAGCAAAAAATTTCAGAATTGCACCTTGCAATGCGGAGAAATTACTGTTTGTGCATTTACAATATTCATTGATTTTTGCCATTGAAAAACGTCCAGAAATGATTGAAGCTACTGACTGAATGAAAGGAGCTGGCATCTCACTCTCTTTGAATCTTCTTTATCATGCTAAGAGGAGCAGGAAAAAGCAAAAAATTTCAGAATTGCACCTTGCAATGCGGAGAAATTACTGTTTGTGCATTTACAATATTCATTGATTTTTGCCATTGAAAAACGTCCAGAAATGATTGAAGCTACTGACTGAATGAAAGGAGCTGGCATCTCACTCTCTTTGAATCTTCTTTATCATGCTAAGAGGAGCAGGAAAAAGCAAAAAATTTCAGAATTGCACCTTGCAATGCGGAGAAATTACTGTTTGTGCATTTACAATATTCATTGATTTTTGCCATTGAAAAACATCATGTTATTCATATACCAGAAATGATTGAAGCTACTGACTGAATGAAAGGAGCTGGCATCTTACTCTCTTTGAATCTTCTTTGTCATGCTAAGAGGAGCAGGAAAAAGCAAAAAATTTCAGAATTGCACCTTGCAATGCGGAGAAATTACTGTTTGAGCATTTACAATATTCATTGATTTTTGCCATTGAAAAACGTCCAGAAATGATTGAAGCTACTGACTGAATGAAAGGAGCTGGCATCTCACTCTCTTTGAATCTTCTTTATCATGCTAAGAGGAGCAGGAAAAAGCAAAAAATTTCAGAATTGCACCTTGCAATGCGGAGAAATTACTGTTTGTGCATTTACAATATTCATTGATTTTTGCCATTGAAAAACGTCCAGAAATGATTGAAGCTACTGAATGAATGAAAGGAGCTGGCATCTCACTCTCTTTGAATCTTCTTTATCATGCTAAGAGGAGCAGGAAAAAGCAAAAAATTTCAGAATTGCACCTTGCAATGCGGAGAAATTACTGTTTGTGCATTTACAATATTCATTGATTTTTGCCATTGAAAAACGTCCAGAAATGATTGAAGCTACTGACTGAATGAAAGGAGCTGGCATCTCACTCTCTTTGAATCTTCTTTATCATGCTAAGAGGAGCAGGAAAAAGCAAAAAATTTCAGAATTGCACCTTGCAATGCGGAGAAATTACTCTTTGTGCATTTACAATATTCATTGATTTTTGCCATTGAAAAACATCATGTTATTCATATACCAGAAATGTTTGAAGCTACTGACTGAATGAAAGGAGCTGGCATCTCACTCTCTTTGAATCTTCTTTATCATGCTAAGAGGAGCAGGAAAAAGCAAAAAATTTCAGAAATGCACCTTGCAATGCGGAGAAATTACTGTTTGTGCATTTACAATATTCATTGATTTTTGCCATTGAAAAACATCATGTTATTCATATACCAGAAATGTTTGAAGCTACTGACTGAATGAAAGGAGCTGGCATCTCACTCTCTTTGAATCTTCTTTATCATGCTAAGAGGAGCAGGAAAAAGCAAAAAATTTCAGAATTGCACCTTGCAATGCGGAGAAATTACTGTTTGTGCATTTACAATATTCATTGATTTTTGCCATTGAAAAACGTCCAGAAATGATTGAAGCTACTGACTGAATGAAAGGAGCTGGCATCTCACTCTCTTTGAATCTTCTTTATCATGCTAAGAGGAGCAGGAAAAAGCAAAAAATTTCAGAATTGCACCTTGCAATGCGGAGAAATTACTGTTTGTGCATTTACAATATTCATTGATTTTTGCCATTGAAAAACATCATGTTATTCATATACCAGAAATGATTGAAGCTACTGACTGAATGAAAGGAGCTGGCATCTCGCTCTCTTTGAATCTTCTTTATCATGCTAAGAGGAGCAGGAAAAAGCAAAAAATTTCAGAATTGCACCTTGCAATGCGGAGAAATTACTGTTTGTGCATTTACAATATTCATTGTTTTTTGCCATTGAAAAACGTCCAGAAATGATTGAAGCTACTGACTGAATGAAAGGAGCTGTCATCTCACTCTCTTTGAATCTTCTTTATCATGCTAAGAGGAGTAGGAAAAAGCAAAAAATTTCAGAATTGCACCTTGCAATGTGGAGAAATTACTGTTTGTGCATTTACAATATTCATTGATTTTTGCCATTGAAAAACATCATGTTATTCATATACCAGAAATGATTGAAGCTACTGACTGAATGAAAGGAGCTGGCATCTCACTCTCTTTGAATCTTCTTTATCATGCTAAGAGGAGCAGGAAAAAGCATAAAATTTCAGAATTGCACCTTGCAATGCGGAGAAATTACTGTTTGTGCATTTACAATATTCATTGATTTTTGCCATTGAAAAACGTCCAGAAATGATTGAAGCTACTGACTGAATGAAAGGAGCTGGCATCTCACTCTCTTTGAATCTTCTTTATCATGCTAAGAGGAGCAGGAAAAAGCAAAAAATTTCAGAATTGCACCTTGCAATGCGGAGAAATTACTGTTTGTGCTTTTACAATATTCATTGATTTTTGCCATTGAAAAACATCATGTTATTCATATACCAGAAATGTTTGAAGCTACTGACTGAATGAAAGGAGCTGGCATCTCACTCTCTTTGAATCTTCTTTATCATGCTAAGAGGAGCAGGAAAAAGCAAAAAATTTCAGAATTGCACCTTGCAATGCGGAGAAATTACTGTTTGTGCATTTACAATATTCATTGATTTTTGCCATTGAAAAACATCCAGAAATGATTGAAGCTACTGACTGAATGAAAGGAGCTGGCATCTCACTCTCTTTGAATCTTCTTTATCATGCTAAGAGGAGCAGGAAAAAGCAAAAAATTTCAGAATTGCACCTTGCAATGCGGAGAAATTACTGTTTGTGCATTTACAATATTCATTGATTTTTGCCATTGAAAAACGTCCAGAAATGATTGAAGCTACTGACTGAATGAAAGGAGCTGGCATCTCACTCTCTTTGAATCTTCTTTATCATGCTAAGAGGAGCAGGAAAAAGCAATAAATTTCAGAATTGCAACTTGCAATGCGGAGAAATTACTGTTTGTGCATTTACAATATTCATTGATTTTTGCCATTGAAAAACATCATGTTATTCATATACCAGAAATGATTGAAGCTACTGACTGAATGAAAGGAGCTGGCATCTCACTCTCTTTGAATCTTCTTTATCATGCTAAGAGGAGCAGGAAAAAGCAAAAAATTTCAGAATTGCACCTTGCAATGCGGAGAAATTACTGTTTGTGCATTTACAATATTCATTGATTTTTGCCATTGAAAAACGTCCAGAAATGATTGAAGCTACTGACTGAATGAAAGGAGCTGGCATCTCACTCTCTTTGAATCTTCTTTATCATGCTAAGAGGAGCAGGAAAAAGCAAAAAATTTCAGAATTGCACCTTGCAATGCGGAGAAATTACTGTTTGTGCTTTTACAATATTCATTGATTTTTGCCATTGAAAAACATCATATTATTCATATACCAGAAATGTTTGAAGCTACTGACTGAATGAAAGGAGCTGGCATCTCACTCTCTTTGAATCTTCTTTATCATGCTAAGAGGAGCAGGAAAAAGCAAAAAATTTCAGAATTGCACCTTGCAATGCGGAGAAATTACTGTTTGTGCATTTACAATATTCATTGATTTTTGCCATTGAAAAACGTCCAGAAATGATTGAAGCTACTGACTGAATGAAAGGAGCTGGCATCTCACTCTCTTTGAATCTTCTTTATCATGCTAAGAGGAGCAGGAAAAAGCAAAAAATTTCAGAATTGCACCTTGCAATGCGGAGAAATTACTGTTTGTGCATTTACAATATTCATTGATTTTTGCCATTGAAAAACGTCCAGAAATGATTGAAGCTACTGACTGAATGAAAGGAGCTGGCATCTCACTCTCTTTGAATCTTCTTTATCATGCTAAGAGGAGCAGGAAAAAGCAAAAAATTTCAGAATTGCACCTTGCAATGCGGAGAAATTACTGTTTGTGCATTTACAATATTCATTGATTTTTGCCATTGAAAAACATCATGTTATTCATATACCAGAAATGATTGAAGCTACTGACTGAATGAAAGGAGCTGGCATCTTACTCTCTTTGAATCTTCTTTGTCATGCTAAGAGGAGCAGGAAAAAGCAAAAAATTTCAGAATTGCACCTTGCAATGCGGAGAAATTACTGTTTGTGCATTTACAATATTCATTGATTTTTGCCATTGAAAAACGTCCAGAAATGATTGAAGCTACTGACTGAATGAAAGGAGCTGGCATCTCACTCTCTTTGAATCTTCTTTATCATGCTAAGAGGAGCAGGAAAAAGCAAAAAATTTCAGAATTGCACCTTGCAATGCGGAGAAATTACTGTTTGTGCATTTACAATATTCATTGATTTTTGCCATTGAAAAACGTCCAGAAATGATTGAAGCTACTGACTGAATGAAAGGAGCTGGCATCTCACTCTCTTTGAATCTTGTTTATCATGCTAAGAGGAGCAGGAAAAAGCAAAAAATTTCAGAATTGCACCTTGCAATGCGGAGAAATTACTGTTTGTGCATTTACAATATTCATTGATTTTTGCCATTGAAAAACATCATGTTATTCATATACCAGAAATGTTTGTAGCTACTGACTGAATGAAAGGAGCTGGCATCTCACTCTCTTTGAATCTTCTTTATCATGCTAAGAGGAGCAGGAAAAAGCAAAAAATTTCAGAATTGCACCTTGCAATGCGGAGAAATTACTGTTTGTGCATTTACAATATTCATTGATTTTTGCCATTGAAAAACGTCCAGAAATGATTGAAGCTACTGACTGAATGAAAGGAGCTGGCATCTCACTCTCTTTGAATCTTCTTTATCATGCTAAGAGGAGCAGGAAAAAGCAAAAAATTTCAGAATTGCACCTTGCAATGCGGAGAAATTACTGTTTGTGCTTTTACAATATTCATTGATTTTTGCCATTGAAAAACATCATGTTATTCATATACCAGAAATGTTTGAAGCTACTGACTGAATGAAAGGACCTGGCATCTCACTCTCTTTGAATCTTCTTTATCATGCTAAGAGGAGCAGGAAAAAGCAAAAAATTTCAGAATTGCACCTTGCAATGCGGAGAAATTACTGTTTGTGCATTTACAATATTCATTGATTTTTGCCATTGAAAAACGTCCAGAAATGATTGAAGCTACTGACTGAATGAAAGGAGCTGGCATCTCTCTTTGAATCTTCTTTATCATGCTAAGAGGAGCAGGAAAAAGCAAAAAATTTCAGAATTGCACCTTGCAATGCGGAGAAATTACTGTTTGTGCATTTACAATATTCATTGATTTTTGCCATTGAAAAACGTCCAGAAATGATTGAAGCTACTGACTGAATGAAAGGAGCTGGCATCTCACTCTCTTTGAATCTTCTTTATCATGCTAAGAGGAGCAGGAAAAAGCAAAAAATTTCAGAATTGCAACTTGCAATGCGGAGAAATTACTGTTTGTGCATTTACAATATTCATTGATTTTTGCCATTGAAAAACATCATGTTATTCATATACCAGAAATGATTGAAGCTACTGACTGAATGAAAGGAGCTGGCATCTCACTCTCTTTGAATCTTCTTTATCATGCTAAGAGGAGCAGGAAAAAGCAAAAAATTTCAGAATTGCACCTTGCAATGCGGAGAAATTACTGTTTGTGCATTTACAATATTCATTGATTTTTGCCATTGAAAAACGTCCAGAAATGATTGAAGCTACTGACTGAATGAAAGGAGCTGGCATCTCACTCTCTTTGAATCTTCTTTATCATGCTAAGAGGAGCAGGAATAAGCAAAAAATTTCAGAATTGCACCTTGCAATGCGGAGAAATTACTGTTTGTGCTTTTACAATATTCATTGATTTTTGCCATTGAAAAACATCATATTATTCATATACCAGAAATGTTTGAAGCTACTGACTGAATGAAAGGAGCTGGCATCTCACTCTCTTTGAATCTTCTTTATCATGCTAAGAGGAGCAGGAAAAAGCAAAAAATTTCAGAATTGCACCTTGCAATGCGGAGAAATTACTGTTTGTGCATTTACAATATTCATTGATTTTTGCCATTGAAAAACGTCCAGAAATGATTGAAGCTACTGACTGAATGAAAGGAGCTGGCATCTCACTCTCTTTGAATCTTCTTTATCATGCTAAGAGGAGCAGGAAAAAGCAAAAAATTTCAGAATTGCACCTTGCAATGCGGAGAAATTACTGTTTGTGCATTTACAATATTCATTGATTTTTGCCATTGAAAAACGTCCAGAAATGATTGAAGCTACTGACTGAATGAAAGGAGCTGGCATCTCACTCTCTTTGAATCTTCTTTATCATGCTAAGAGGAGCAGGAAAAAGCAAAAAATTTCAGAATTGCACCTTGCAATGCGGAGAAATTACTGTTTGTGCATTTACAATATTCATTGATTTTTGCCATTGAAAAACATCATGTTATTCATATACCAGAAATGATTGAAGCTACTGACTGAATGAAAGGAGCTGGCATCTTACTCTCTTTGAATCTTCTTTGTCATGCTAAGAGGAGCAGGAAAAAGCAAAAAATTTCAGAATTGCACCTTGCAATGCGGAGAAATTACTGTTTGTGCATTTACAATATTCATTGATTTTTGCCATTGAAAAACGTCCAGAAATGATTGAAGCTACTGACTGAATGAAAGGAGCTGGCATCTCACTCTCTTTGAATCTTCTTTATCATGCTAAGAGGAGCAGGAAAAAGCAAAAAATTTCAGAATTGCACCTTGCAATGCGGAGAAATTACTGTTTGTGCATTTACAATATTCATTGATTTTTGCCATTGAAAAACGTCCAGAAATGATTGAAGCTACTGACTGAATGAAAGGAGCTGGCATCTCACTCTCTTTGAATCTTCTTTATCATGCTAAGAGGAGCAGGAAAAAGCAAAAAATTTCAGAATTGCACCTTGCAATGCGGAGAAATTACTGTTTGTGCATTTACAATATTCATTGATTTTTGCCATTGAAAAACATCATGTTATTCATATACCAGAAATGATTGAAGCTACTGACTGAATGAAAGGAGCTGGCATCTTACTCTCTTTGAATCTTCTTTGTCATGCTAAGAGGAGCAGGAAAAAGCAAAAAATTTCAGAATTGCACCTTGCAATGCGGAGAAATTACTGTTTGTGCATTTACAATATTCATTGATTTTTGCCATTGAAAAACGTCCAGAAATGATTGAAGCTACTGACTGAATGAAAGGAGCTGGCATCTCACTCTCTTTGAATCTTCTTTATCATGCTAAGAGGAGCAGGAAAAAGCAAAAAATTTCAGAATTGCACCTTGCAATGCGGAGAAATTACTGTTTGTGCATTTACAATATTCATTGATTTTTGCCATTGAAAAACGTCCAGAAATGATTGAAGCTACTGACTGAATGAAAGGAGCTGGCATCTCACTCTCTTTGAATCTTCTTTATCATGCTAAGAGGAGCAGGAAAAAGCAAAAAATTTCAGAATTGCACCTTGCAATGCGGAGAAATTACTGTTTGTGCATTTACAATATTCATTGATTTTTGCCATTGAAAAACATCATGTTATTCATATACCAGAAATGTTTGTAGCTACTGACTGAATGAAAGGAGCTGGCATCTCACTCTCTTTGAATCTTCTTTATCATGCTAAGAGGAGCAGGAAAAAGCAAAAAATTTCAGAATTGCACCTTGCAATGCAGAGAAATTACTGTTTGTGCATTTACAATATTCATTGATTTTTGCCATTGAAAAACGTCCAGAAATGATTGAAGCTACTGACTGAATGAAAGGAGCTGGCATCTCACTCTCTTTGAATCTTCTTTATCATGCTAAGAGGAGCAGGAAAAAGCAAAAAATTTCAGAATTGCACCTTGCAATGCGGAGAAATTACTGTTTGTGCATTTACAATATTCATTGATTTTTGCCATTGAAAAACGTCCAGAAATGATTGAAGCTACTGACTGAATGAAAGGAGCTGGCATCTCACTCTCTTTGAATCTTCTTTATCATGCTAAGAGGAACAGGAAAAAGCAAAAAATTTCAGAATTGCACCTTGCAATGCGGAGAAATTACTCTTTGTGCATTTACAATATTCATTGATTTTTGCCATTGAAAAACATCATGTTATTCATATACCAGAAATGTTTGAAGCTACTGACTGAATGAAAGGAGCTGGCATCTCACTCTCTTTGAATCTTCTTTATCATGCTAAGAGGAGCAGGAAAAAGCAAAAAATTTCAGAATTGCACCTTGCAATGCGGAGAAATTACTGTTTGTGCATTTACAATATTCATTGATTTTTGCCATTGAAAAACATCATATTATTCATATACCAGAAATGTTTGAAGCTACTGACTGAATGAAAGGAGCTGGCATCTCACTCTCTTTGAATCTTCTTTATCATGCTAAGAGGAGCAGGAAAAAGCAAAAAATTTCAGAATTGCACCTTGCAATGCGGAGAAATTACTGTTTGTGCATTTACAATATTCATTGATTTTTGCCATTGAAAAACGTCCAGAAATGATTGAAGCTACTGACTGAATGAAAGGAGCTGGCATCTCACTCTCTTTGAATCTTCTTTATCATGCTAAGAGGAGCAGGAAAAAGCAAAAAATTTCAGAATTGCACCTTGCAATGCGGAGAAATTACTGTTTGTGCATTTACAATATTCATTGATTTTTGCCATTGAAAAACGTCCAGAAATGATTGAAGCTACTGACTGAATGAAAGGAGCTGGCATCTCACTCTCTTTGAATCTTCTTTATCATGCTAAGAGGAGCAGGAAAAAGCAAAAAATTTCAGAATTGCACCTTGCAATGCGGAGAAATTACTGTTTGTGCATTTACAATACTCATTGATTTTTGCCATTGAAAAACATCATGTTATTCATATACCAGAAATGATTGAAGCTACTGACTGAATGAAAGGAGCTGGCATCTTACTCTCTTTGAATCTTCTTTTTCATGCTAAGAGGAGCAGGAAAAAGCAAAAAATTTCAGAATTGCACCTTGCAATGCGGAGAAATTACTGTTTGTGCATTTACAATATTCATTGATTTTTGCCATTGAAAAACGTCCAGAAATGATTGAAGCTACTGACTGAATGAAAGGAGCTGGCATCTCACTCTCTTTGAATCTTCTTTATCATGCTAAGAGGAGCAGGAAAAAGCAAAAAATTTCAGAATTGCACCTTGCAATGCGGAGAAATTACTGTTTGTGCATTTACAATATTCATTGATTTTTGCCATTGAAAAACGTCCAGAAATGATTGAAGCTACTGACTGAATGAAAGGAGCTGGCATCTCACTCTCTTTGAATCTTCTTTATCATGCTAAGAGGAGCAGGAAAAAGCAAAAAATTTCAGAATTGCACCTTGCAATGCGGAGAAATTACTGTTTGTGCATTTACAATATTCATTGATTTTTGCCATTGAAAAACATCATGTTATTCATATACCAGAAATGTTTGTAGCTACTGACTGAATGAAAGGAGCTGGCATCTCACTCTCTTTGAATCTTCTTTATCATGCTAAGAGGAGCAGGAAAAAGCAAAAAATTTCAGAATTGCACCTTGCAATGCAGAGAAATTACTGTTTGTGCATTTACAATATTCATTGATTTTTGCCATTGAAAAACGTCCAGAAATGATTGAAGCTACTGACTGAATGAAAGGAGCTGGCATCTCACTCTCTTTGAATCTTCTTTATCATGCTAAGAGGAGCAGGAAAAAGCAAAAAATTTCAGAATTGCACCTTGCAATGCGGAGAAATTACTGTTTGTGCATTTACAATATTCATTGATTTTTGCCATTGAAAAACGTCCAGAAATGATTGAAGCTACTGACTGAATGAAAGGAGCTGGCATCTCACTCTCTTTGAATCTTCTTTATCATGCTAAGAGGAGCAGGAAAAAGCAAAAAATTTCAGAATTGCACCTTGCAATGCGGAGAAATTACTCTTTGTGCATTTACAATATTCATTGATTTTTGCCATTGAAAAACATCATGTTATTCATATACCAGAAATGTTTGAAGCTACTGACTGAATGAAAGGAGCTGGCATCTCACTCTCTTTGAATCTTCTTTATCATGCTAAGAGGAGCAGGAAAAAGCAAAAAATTTCAGAATTGCACCTTGCAATGCGGAGAAATTACTGTTTGTGCATTTACAATATTCATTGATTTTTGCCATTGAAAAACATCATGTTATTCATATACCAGAAATGTTTGAAGCTACTGACTGAATGAAAGGAGCTGGCATCTCACTCTCTTTGAATCTTCTTTATCATGCTAAGAGGAGCAGGAAAAAGCAAAAAATTTCAGAATTGCACCTTGCAATGTGGAGAAATTACTGTTTGTGCATTTACAATATTCATTGATTTTTACCATTGAAAAACGTCCAGAAATGATTGAAGCTACTGACTGAATGAAAGTAGCTGGCATCTCACTCTCTTTGAATCTTCTTTATCATGCTAAGAGGAGCAGGAAAAAGCAAAAAATTTCAGACTTGCACCTTGCAATGCGGAGAAATTACTGTTTGTGCATTTACAATATTCATTGATTTTTGCCATTGAAAAACATCATGTTATTCATATACCAGAAATGTTTGAAGCTACTGACTGAATGAAAGGAGCTGGCATCTCACTCTCTTTGAATCTTCTTTATCATGCTAAGAGGAGCAGGAAAAAGCAAAAAATTTCAGAATTGCACCTTGCAATGCGGAGAAATTACTGTTTGTGCATTTACAATATTCATTGATTTTTGCCATTGAAAAACGTCCAGAAATGATTGAAGCTACTGACTGAATGAAAGGAGCTGGCATCTCACTCTCTTTGAATCTTCTTTATCATGCTAAGAGGAGCAGGAAAAAGCAAAAAATTTCAGAATTGCACCTTGCAATGCGGAGAAATTACTGTTTGTGCATTTACAATATTCATTGATTTTTGCCATTGAAAAACGTCCAGAAATGATTGAAGCTACTGACTGAATGAAAGGAGCTGGCATCTCACTCTCTTTGAATCTTCTTTATCATGCTAAGAGGAGCAGGAAAAATCAAAAAATTTCAGAATTGCACCTTGCAATGCGGAGAAATTACTGTTTGTGCATTTACAATATTCAATGATTTTTGCCATTGAAAAACATGTTATTCATATACCAGAAATGTTTGAAGCTACTGACTGAATGAAAGGAGCTGGCACCTCACTCTCTTTGAATCTTCTTTATCATGCTAAGAGGAGCGGGAAAAAGCAAAAAATTTCAGAATTGCACCTTGCAATGCGGAGAAATTACTGTTTGTGCATTTACAATATTCATTGATTTTTGCCATTGAAAAACATCCAGAAATGATTGAAGGTACTGACTGAATGAAAGGAGCTGGCATCTCACTCTCTTTGAATCTTCTTTATCATGCTAAGAGGAGCAGGAAAAAGCAAAAAATTTCAGAATTGCACCTTGCAATGCGGAGAAATTACTGTTTGTGCATTTACAATATTCATTGATTTTTGCCATTGAAAAACGTCCAGAAATGATTGAAGCTACTGACTGAATGAAAGGAGCTGGCATCTCACTCTCTTTGAATCTTCTTTATCATGCTAAGAGGAGCAGGAAAAAGCCAAAAATTTCAGAATTGCACCTTGCAATGCGGAGAAATTACAGTTTGTGCATTTACAATATTCATTGATTTTTGCCATTGAAAAACATCCAGAAATGATTGAAGCTACTGACTGAATGAAAGGAGCTGGCATCTCACTCTCTTTGAATATTCTTTATCATGCTAAGAGGAGCAGGAAAAAGCAAAAAATTTCAGAATTGCACCTTGCAATGCGGAGAAATTACTGTTTGTGCATTTACAATATTCATTGATTTTTGCCATTGAAAAACATCATGTTATTCATATACCAGAAATGTTTGAAGCTACTGACTGAATGAAAGGAGCTGGCTTCTCACTCTCTTTGAATCTTCTTTATCATGCTAAGAGGAGCAGGAAAAAGCAAAAAATTTCAGAATTGCACCTTGCAATGCGGAGAAATTACTGTTTGTGCATTTACAATATTCATTGATTTTTGCCATTGAAAAACATCATGTTATTCATATACCAGAAATGTTTGAAGCTACTGACTGAATGAAAGGAGCTGGCATCTCACTCTCTGAATCTTCTTTATCATGCTAAGAGGAGCAGGAAAAAGCAAAAAATTTCAGAATTGCACCTTGCAATGTGGAGAAATTACTGTTTGTGCATTTACAATATTCATTGATTTTTACCATTGAAAAACGTCCAGAAATGATTGAAGCTACTGACTGAATGAAAGTAGCTGGCATCTCACTCTCTTTGAATCTTCTTTATCATGCTAAGAGGAGCAGGAAAAAGCAAAAAATTTCAGAATTGCACCTTGCAATGCAGAGAAATTACTGTTTGTGCATTTACAATATTCATTGATTTTTGCCATTGAAAAACATCATGTTATTCATATACCAGAAATGTTTGAAGCTACTGACTGAATGAAAGGAGCTGGCATCTCACTCTCTTTGAATCTTCTTTATCATGCTAAGAGGAGCAGGAAAAAGCAAAAAATTTCAGAATTGCACCTTGCAATGTGGAGAAATTACTGTTTGTGCATTTACAATATTCATTGATTTTTACCATTGAAAAACGTCCAGAAATGATTGAAGCTACTGACTGAATGAAAGTAGCTGGCATCTCACTCTCTTTGAATCTTCTTTATCATGCTAAGAGGAGCAGGAAAAAGCAAAAAATTTCAGACTTGCACCTTGCAATGCGGAGAAATTACTGTTTGTGCATTTACAATATTCATTGATTTTTGCCATTGAAAAACATCATGTTATTCATATACCAGAAATGTTTGAAGCTACTGACTGAATGAAAGGAGCTGGCATCTCACTCTCTTTGAATCTTCTTTATCATGCTAAGAGGAGCAGGAAAAAGCAAAAAATTTCAGAATTGCACCTTGCAATGCGGAGAAATTACTGTTTGTGCATTTACAATATTCATTGATTTTTGCCATTGAAAAACGTCCAGAAATGATTGAAGCTACTGACTGAATGAAAGGAGCTGGCATCTCACTCTCTTTGAATCTTGTTTATCATGCTAAGAGGAGCAGGAAAAAGCAAAAAATTTCAGAATTGCACCTTGCAATGCGGAGAAATTACTGTTTGTGCATTTACAATATTCATTGATTTTTGCCATTGAAAAACGTCCAGAAATGATTGAAGCTACTGACTGAATGAAAGGAGCTGGCATCTCACTCTCTTTGAATCTTTATCATGCTAAGAGGAGCAGGAAAAAGCAAAAAATTTCAGAATTGCACCTTGCAATGCGGAGAAATTACTGTTTTTGCATTTACAATATTCATTGATTTTTGCCATTGAAAAACATCATGTTATTCATATACCAGAAATGATTGAAGCTACTGACTGAATGAAAGGAGCTGGCATCTCACTCTCTTTGAATCTTCTTTATCATGCTAAGAGGAGCAGGAAAAAGCAAAAAATTTCAGAATTGCACCTTGCAATGCGGAGAAATTACTGTTTGTGCATTTACAATATTCATTGATTTTTGCCATTGAAAAACGTCCAGAAATGATTGAAGCTACTGACTGAATGAAAGGAACTGGCATCTCACTCTCTTTGAATCTTCTTTATCATGCTAAGAGGAGCAGGAAAAAGCAAAAAATTTCAGAATTGCACCTTGCAATGCGGAGAAATTACTGTTTGTGCATTTACAAAATTCATTGATTTTTGCCATTGAAAAACGTCCAGAAATGATTGAAACTACTGACTGAATGAAAGGAGCTGGCATCTCACTCTCTTTGAATCTTCTTTATCATGCTAAGAGGAGCAGGAAAAAGCAAAAAATTTCAGAATTGCACCTTGCAATGCGGAGAAATTACTGTTTGTGCATTTACAATATTCATTGATTTTTGCCATTGAAAAACATCATGTTATTCATATACCAGAAATGATTGAAGCTACTGACTGAATGAAAGGAGCTGGCATCTCACTCTCTTTGAATCTTCTTTATCATGCTAAGAGGAGCAGGAAAAAGCAAAAAATTTCAGAATTGCACCTTGCAATGCGGAGAAATTACTGTTTGTGCATTTACAATATTCATTGATTTTTGCCATTGAAAAACGTCCAGAAATGATTGAAGCTACTGACTGAATGAAAGGAACTGGCATCTCACTCTCTTTGAATCTTCTTTATCGTGCTAAGAGGAGCAGGAAAAAGCAAAAAATTTCAGAATTGCACCTTGCAATGCGGAGAAATTACTGTTTGTGCATTTACAAAATTCATTGATTTTTGCCATTGAAAAACATCATGTTATTCATATACCAGAAATGTTTGAAGCTACTGACTGAATGAAAGGAGCTGACATCTCACTCTCTTTGAATCTTCTTTATCATGCTAAGAGGAGCAGGAAAAAGCAAAAAATTTCAGAATTGCACCTTGCAATGCGGAGAAATTACTGTTTGTGCATTTACAATATTCATTGATTTTTGCCATTGAAAAACGTCCAGAAATGATTGAAGCTACTGACTGAATGAAAGGAGCTGGCATCTCACTCTCTTTGAATCTTCTTTATCATGCTAAGAGGAGCAGGAAAAAGCAAAAAATTTCAGAATTGCACCTTGCAATGCGGAGAAATTACTGTTTTTGCATTTACAATATTCATTGATTTTTGCCATTGAAAAACATCATGTTATTCATATACCAGAAATGATTGAAGCTACTGACTGAATGAAAGGAGCTGGCATCTCACTCTCTTTGAATCTTCTTTATCATGCTAAGAGGAGCAGGAAAAAGCAAAAAATTTCAGAATTGCACCTTGCAATGCGGAGAAATTACTGTTTGTGCATTTACAATATTCATTGATTTTTGCCATTGAAAAACGTCCAGAAATGATTGAAGCTACTGACTGAATGAAAGGAACTGGCATCTCACTCTCTTTGAATCTTCTTTATCATGCTAAGAGGAGCAGGAAAAAGCAAAAAATTTCAGAATTGCACCTTGCAATGCGGAGAAATTACTGTTTGTGCATTTACAAAATTCATTGATTTTTGCCATTGAAAAACGTCCAGAAATGATTGAAGCTACTGACTGAATGAAAGGAGCTGGCATCTCACTCTCTTTGAATCTTCTTTATCATGCTAAGAGGAGCAGGAAAAAGCAAAAAATTTCAGACTTGCACCTTGCAATGCGGAGAAATTACTGTTTGTGCATTTACAATATTCATTGATTTTTGCCATTGAAAAACATCATGTTATTCATATACCAGAAATGTTTGAAGCTACTGACTGAATGAAAGGAGCTGGCATCTCACTCTCTTTGAATCTTCTTTATCATGCTAAGAGGAGCAGGAAAAAGCAAAAAATTTCAGAATTGCACCTTGCAATGCGGAGAAATTACTGTTTGTGCATTTACAATATTCATTGATTTTTGCCATTGAAAAACGTCCAGAAATGATTGAAGCTACTGACTGAATGAAAGGAGCTGGCATCTCACTCTCTTTGAATCTTGTTTATCATGCTAAGAGGAGCAGAAAAAAGCAAAAAATTTCAGAATTGCACCTTGCAATGCGGAGAAATTACTGTTTGTGCATTTACAATATTCATTGATTTTTGCCATTGAAAAACGTCCAGAAATGATTGAAGCTACTGACTGAATGAAAGGAGCTGGCATCTCACTCTCTTTGAATCTTCTTTATCATGCTAAGAGGAGCAGGAAAAAGCAAAAAAATTCAGAATTGCACCTTGCAATGCGGAGAAATTACTGTTTGTGCATTTACAATATTCATTGATTTTTGCCATTGAAAAACATCATGTTATTCATATACCAGAAATGATTGAAGCTACTGACTGAATGAAAGGAGCTGGCATCTCACTCTCTTTGAATCTTCTTTATCATGCTAAGAGGAGCAGGAAAAAGCAAAAAATTTCAGAATTGCACCTTGCAATGCGGAGAAATTACTGTTTGTGCATTTACAATATTCATTGATTTTTGCCATTGAAAAACGTCCAGAAATGATTGAAGCTACTGACTGAATGAAAGGAGCTGGCATCTCACTCTCTTTGAATCTTCTTTATCATGCTAAGAGGAGCAGGAAAAAGCAAAAAATTTCAGAATTGCACCTTGCAATGCGGAGAAATTACTGTTTGTGCATTTACAATATTCATTGATTTTTGCCATTGAAAAACGTCCAGAAATGATTGAAGCTACTGACTGAATGAAAGGAGCTGGCATCTCACTCTCTTTGAATCTTCTTTATCATGCTAAGAGGAGCAGGAAAAATCAAAAAATTTCAGAATTGCACCTTGCAATGCGGAGAAATTACTGTTTGTGCATTTACAATATTCAATGATTTTTGCCATTGAAAAACATGTTATTCATATACCAGAAATGTTTGAAGCTACTGACTGAATGAAAGGAGCTGGCACCTCACTCTCTTTGAATCTTCTTTATCATGCTAAGAGGAGCGGGAAAAAGCAAAAAATTTCAGAATTGCACCTTGCAATGCGGAGAAATTACTGTTTGTGCATTTACAATATTCATTGATTTTTGCCATTGAAAAACATCCAGAAATGATTGAAGGTACTGACTGAATGAAAGGAGCTGGCATCTCACTCTCTTTGAATCTTCTTTATCATGCTAAGAGGAGCAGGAAAAAGCAAAAAATTTCAGAATTGCACCTTGCAATGCGGAGAAATTACTGTTTGTGCATTTACAATATTCATTGATTTTTGCCATTGAAAAACGTCCAGAAATGATTGAAGCTACTGACTGAATGAAAGGAGCTGGCATCTCACTCTCTTTGAATCTTCTTTATCATGCTAAGAGGAGCAGGAAAAAGCCAAAAATTTCAGAATTGCACCTTGCAATGCGGAGAAATTACAGTTTGTGCATTTACAATATTCATTGATTTTTGCCATTGAAAAACATCCAGAAATGATTGAAGCTACTGACTGAATGAAAGGAGCTGGCATCTCACTCTCTTTGAATATTCTTTATCATGCTAAGAGGAGCAGGAAAAAGCAAAAAATTTCAGAATTGCACCTTGCAATGCGGAGAAATTACTGTTTGTGCATTTACAATATTCATTGATTTTTGCCATTGAAAAACATCATGTTATTCATATACCAGAAATGTTTGAAGCTACTGACTGAATGAAAGGAGCTGGCTTCTCACTCTCTTTGAATCTTCTTTATCATGCTAAGAGGAGCAGGAAAAAGCAAAAAATTTCAGAATTGCACCTTGCAATGCGGAGAAATTACTGTTTGTGCATTTACAATATTCATTGATTTTTGCCATTGAAAAACATCATGTTATTCATATACCAGAAATGTTTGAAGCTACTGACTGAATGAAAGGAGCTGGCATCTCACTCTCTGAATCTTCTTTATCATGCTAAGAGGAGCAGGAAAAAGCAAAAAATTTCAGAATTGCACCTTGCAATGTGGAGAAATTACTGTTTGTGCATTTACAATATTCATTGATTTTTACCATTGAAAAACGTCCAGAAATGATTGAAGCTACTGACTGAATGAAAGTAGCTGGCATCTCACTCTCTTTGAATCTTCTTTATCATGCTAAGAGGAGCAGGAAAAAGCAAAAAATTTCAGAATTGCACCTTGCAATGCAGAGAAATTACTGTTTGTGCATTTACAATATTCATTGATTTTTGCCATTGAAAAACATCATGTTATTCATATACCAGAAATGTTTGAAGCTACTGACTGAATGAAAGGAGCTGGCATCTCACTCTCTTTGAATCTTCTTTATCATGCTAAGAGGAGCAGGAAAAAGCAAAAAATTTCAGAATTGCACCTTGCAATGTGGAGAAATTACTGTTTGTGCATTTACAATATTCATTGATTTTTACCATTGAAAAACGTCCAGAAATGATTGAAGCTACTGACTGAATGAAAGTAGCTGGCATCTCACTCTCTTTGAATCTTCTTTATCATGCTAAGAGGAGCAGGAAAAAGCAAAAAATTTCAGACTTGCACCTTGCAATGCGGAGAAATTACTGTTTGTGCATTTACAATATTCATTGATTTTTGCCATTGAAAAACATCATGTTATTCATATACCAGAAATGTTTGAAGCTACTGACTGAATGAAAGGAGCTGGCATCTCACTCTCTTTGAATCTTCTTTATCATGCTAAGAGGAGCAGGAAAAAGCAAAAAATTTCAGAATTGCACCTTGCAATGCGGAGAAATTACTGTTTGTGCATTTACAATATTCATTGATTTTTGCCATTGAAAAACGTCCAGAAATGATTGAAGCTACTGACTGAATGAAAGGAGCTGGCATCTCACTCTCTTTGAATCTTGTTTATCATGCTAAGAGGAGCAGGAAAAAGCAAAAAATTTCAGAATTGCACCTTGCAATGCGGAGAAATTACTGTTTGTGCATTTACAATATTCATTGATTTTTGCCATTGAAAAACGTCCAGAAATGATTGAAGCTACTGACTGAATGAAAGGAGCTGGCATCTCACTCTCTTTGAATCTTTATCATGCTAAGAGGAGCAGGAAAAAGCAAAAAATTTCAGAATTGCACCTTGCAATGCGGAGAAATTACTGTTTTTGCATTTACAATATTCATTGATTTTTGCCATTGAAAAACATCATGTTATTCATATACCAGAAATGATTGAAGCTACTGACTGAATGAAAGGAGCTGGCATCTCACTCTCTTTGAATCTTCTTTATCATGCTAAGAGGAGCAGGAAAAAGCAAAAAATTTCAGAATTGCACCTTGCAATGCGGAGAAATTACTGTTTGTGCATTTACAATATTCATTGATTTTTGCCATTGAAAAACGTCCAGAAATGATTGAAGCTACTGACTGAATGAAAGGAACTGGCATCTCACTCTCTTTGAATCTTCTTTATCATGCTAAGAGGAGCAGGAAAAAGCAAAAAATTTCAGAATTGCACCTTGCAATGCGGAGAAATTACTGTTTGTGCATTTACAAAATTCATTGATTTTTGCCATTGAAAAACGTCCAGAAATGATTGAAACTACTGACTGAATGAAAGGAGCTGGCATCTCACTCTCTTTGAATCTTCTTTATCATGCTAAGAGGAGCAGGAAAAAGCAAAAAATTTCAGAATTGCACCTTGCAATGCGGAGAAATTACTGTTTGTGCATTTACAATATTCATTGATTTTTGCCATTGAAAAACATCATGTTATTCATATACCAGAAATGATTGAAGCTACTGACTGAATGAAAGGAGCTGGCATCTCACTCTCTTTGAATCTTCTTTATCATGCTAAGAGGAGCAGGAAAAAGCAAAAAATTTCAGAATTGCACCTTGCAATGCGGAGAAATTACTGTTTGTGCATTTACAATATTCATTGATTTTTGCCATTGAAAAACGTCCAGAAATGATTGAAGCTACTGACTGAATGAAAGGAACTGGCATCTCACTCTCTTTGAATCTTCTTTATCGTGCTAAGAGGAGCAGGAAAAAGCAAAAAATTTCAGAATTGCACCTTGCAATGCGGAGAAATTACTGTTTGTGCATTTACAAAATTCATTGATTTTTGCCATTGAAAAACATCATGTTATTCATATACCAGAAATGTTTGAAGCTACTGACTGAATGAAAGGAGCTGACATCTCACTCTCTTTGAATCTTCTTTATCATGCTAAGAGGAGCAGGAAAAAGCAAAAAATTTCAGAATTGCACCTTGCAATGCGGAGAAATTACTGTTTGTGCATTTACAATATTCATTGATTTTTGCCATTGAAAAACGTCCAGAAATGATTGAAGCTACTGACTGAATGAAAGGAGCTGGCATCTCACTCTCTTTGAATCTTCTTTATCATGCTAAGAGGAGCAGGAAAAAGCAAAAAATTTCAGAATTGCACCTTGCAATGCGGAGAAATTACTGTTTTTGCATTTACAATATTCATTGATTTTTGCCATTGAAAAACATCATGTTATTCATATACCAGAAATGATTGAAGCTACTGACTGAATGAAAGGAGCTGGCATCTCACTCTCTTTGAATCTTCTTTATCATGCTAAGAGGAGCAGGAAAAAGCAAAAAATTTCAGAATTGCACCTTGCAATGCGGAGAAATTACTGTTTGTGCATTTACAATATTCATTGATTTTTGCCATTGAAAAACGTCCAGAAATGATTGAAGCTACTGACTGAATGAAAGGAACTGGCATCTCACTCTCTTTGAATCTTCTTTATCATGCTAAGAGGAGCAGGAAAAAGCAAAAAATTTCAGAATTGCACCTTGCAATGCGGAGAAATTACTGTTTGTGCATTTACAAAATTCATTGATTTTTGCCATTGAAAAACGTCCAGAAATGATTGAAGCTACTGACTGAATGAAAGGAGCTGGCATCTCACTCTCTTTGAATCTTCTTTATCATGCTAAGAGGAGCAGGAAAAAGCAAAAAATTTCAGACTTGCACCTTGCAATGCGGAGAAATTACTGTTTGTGCATTTACAATATTCATTGATTTTTGCCATTGAAAAACATCATGTTATTCATATACCAGAAATGTTTGAAGCTACTGACTGAATGAAAGGAGCTGGCATCTCACTCTCTTTGAATCTTCTTTATCATGCTAAGAGGAGCAGGAAAAAGCAAAAAATTTCAGAATTGCACCTTGCAATGCGGAGAAATTACTGTTTGTGCATTTACAATATTCATTGATTTTTGCCATTGAAAAACGTCCAGAAATGATTGAAGCTACTGACTGAATGAAAGGAGCTGGCATCTCACTCTCTTTGAATCTTGTTTATCATGCTAAGAGGAGCAGAAAAAAGCAAAAAATTTCAGAATTGCACCTTGCAATGCGGAGAAATTACTGTTTGTGCATTTACAATATTCATTGATTTTTGCCATTGAAAAACGTCCAGAAATGATTGAAGCTACTGACTGAATGAAAGGAGCTGGCATCTCACTCTCTTTGAATCTTCTTTATCATGCTAAGAGGAGCAGGAAAAAGCAAAAAAATTCAGAATTGCACCTTGCAATGCGGAGAAATTACTGTTTGTGCATTTACAATATTCATTGATTTTTGCCATTGAAAAACATCATGTTATTCATATACCAGAAATGATTGAAGCTACTGACTGAATGAAAGGAGCTGGCATCTCACTCTCTTTGAATCTTCTTTATCATGCTAAGAGGAGCAGGAAAAAGCAAAAAATTTCAGAATTGCACCTTGCAATGCGGAGAAATTACTGTTTGTGCATTTACAATATTCATTGATTTTTGCCATTGAAAAACGTCCAGAAATGATTGAAGCTACTGACTGAATGAAAGGAACTGGCATCTCACTCTCTTTGAATCTTCTTTATCATGCTAAGAGGAGCAGGAAAAAGCAAAAAATTTCAGAATTGCACCTTGCAATGCGGAGAAATTACTGTTTGTGCATTTACAAAATTCATTGATTTTTGCCATTGAAAAACATCATGTTATTCATATACCAGAAATGTTTGAAGCTACTGACTGAATGAAAGGAGCTGACATCTCACTCTCTTTGAATCTTCTTTATCATGCTAAGAGGAGCAGGAAAAAGCAAAAAATTTCAGAATTGCACCTTGCAATGCGGAGAAATTACTGTTTGTGCATTTACAATATTCATTGATTTTTGCCATTGAAAAACGTCCAGAAATGATTGAAGCTACTGACTGAATGAAAGGAGCTGGCATCTCACTCTCTTTGAATCTTCTTTATCATGCTAAGAGGAGCAGGAAAAAGCAAAAAATTTCAGAATTGCACCTTGCAATGCGGAGAAATTACTGTTTGTGCATTTACAATATTCATTGATTTTTGCCATTGAAAAACATCATGTTATTCATATACCAGAAATGTTTGAAGCTACTGACTGAATGAAAGGAGCTGGCATCTCACTCTCTTTGAATCTTCTTTATCATGCTAAGAGGAGCAGGAAAAAGCAAAAAATTTCAGAATTGCACCTTGCAATGCGGAGAAATTACTGTTTGTGCATTTACAATATTCATTGATTTTTGCCATTGAAAAACATCATGTTATTCATATACCAGAAATGATTGAAGCTACTGACTGAATGAAAGGAGCTGGCATCTCACTCTCTTTGAATCTTCTTTATCATGCTAAGAGGAGCAGGAAAAAGCAAAAAATTTCAGAATTGCACCTTGCAATGCGGAGAAATTACTGTTTGTGCATTTACAATATTCATTGATTTTTGCCATTGAAAAACGTCCAGAAATGATTGAAGCTACTGACTGAATGAAAGGAGCTGGCATCTCACTCTCTTTGAATCTTCTTTATCATGCTAAGAGGAGCAGGAAAAAGCAAAAAATTTCAGAATTGCACCTTGCAATGCGGAGAAATTACTGTTTGTGCATTTACAATATTCATTGATTTTTGCCATTGAAAAACATCATGTTATTCATATACCAGAAATGTTTGAAGCTACTGACTGAATGAAAGGAGCTGGCATCTCACTCTCTTTGAATCTTCTTTATCATGCTAAGAGGAGCAGGAAAAAGCAAAAAATTTCAGAATTGCACCTTGCAATGCGGAGAAATTACTGTTTGTGCATTTACAATATTCATTGATTTTTGCCATTGAAAAACGTCCAGAAATAATTGAAGCTACTGACTGAATGAAAGGAGCTGGCATCTCACTCTCTTTGAATCTTCTTTATCATGCTAAGAGGAGCAGGAAAAAGCAAAAAATTTCACAATTGCACCTTGCAATGCGGAGAAATTACTGTTTGTGCATTTACAATATTCATTGATTTTTGCCATTGAAAAACATCATGTTATTCATATACCAGAAATGATTGAAGCTACTGACTGAATGAAAGGAGCTGGCATCTCGCTCTCTTTGAATCTTCTTTATCATGCTAAGAGGAGCAGGAAAAAGCAAAAAATTTCAGAATTGCACCTTGCAATGCGGAGAAATTACTGTTTGTGCATTTACAATATTCATTGGTTTTTGCCATTGAAAAACGTCCAGAAATGATTGAAGCTACTGACTGAATGAAAGGAGCTGGCATCTCACTCTCTTTGAATCTTCTTTATCATGCTAAGAGGAGTAGGAAAAAGCAAAAAATTTCAGAATTGCACCTTGCAATGCGGAGAAATTACTGTTTGTGCTTTTACAATATTCATTGATTTTTGCCATTGAAAAACATCATGTTATTCATATACCAGAAATGTTTGAAGCTACTGACAATGAAAGGAGCTGGCATCTAACTCTCTTTGAATCTTCTTTATCATGCTAAGAGGAGCAGGAAAAAGCAAAAAATTTCAGAATTGCACCTTGCAATGCGGAGAAATTACTGTTTGTGCATTTACAATATTCATTGATTTTTGCCATTGAAAAACGTCCAGAAATGATTGAAGCTACTGACTGAATGAAAGGAACTGGCATCTCACTCTCTTTGAATCTTCTTTATCATGCTAAGAGGAGCAGGAAAAAGCAAAAAATTTCAGAATTGCACCTTGCAATGCGGAGAAATTACTGTTTGTGCATTTACAATATTCATTGATTTTTGCCATTGAAAAACATCATGTTATTCATATACCAGAAATGTTTGAAGCTACTGACTGAATGAAAGGAGCTGGCATCTCACTCTCTTTGAATCTTCTTTATCATGCTAAGAGGAGCAGGAAAAAGCAAAAAATTTCAGAATTGCAACTTGCAATGCGGAGAAATTACTGTTTGTGCATTTACAATATTCATTGATTTTTGCCATTGAAAAACGTCAAGAAATGATTGAAGCTACTGACTGAATGAAAGGAGCTGGCATCTCACTCTCTTTGAATCTTCTTTATCATGCTAAGAGGAGCAGGAAAAAGCAAAAAATTTCAGAATTGCACCTTGCAATGCGGAGAAATTACTGTTTGTGCTTTTACAATATTCATTGATTTTTGCCATTGAAAAACATCATGTTATTCATATACAAGAAATGTTTGAAGCTACTGACTGAATGAAAGGAGCTGGCATCTCACTCTCTTTGAATCTTCTTTATCATGCTAAGAGGAGCAGGAAAAAGCAAAAAATTTCAGAATTGCACCTTGCAATGCGGAGAAATTACTGTTTGTGCATTTACAATATTCATAGATTTTTGCCATTGAAAAACGTCCAGAAATGATTGAAGCTACTGACTGAATGAAAGGAGCTGGCATCTCACTCTCTTTGAATCTTCTTTATCATGCTAAGAGGAGCAGGAAAAAGCAAAAAATTTCAGAATTGCACCTTGCAATGCGGAGAAATTACTGTTTGTGCATTTACAATATTCATTGATTTTTGCCATTGAAAAACGTCCAGAAATGATTGAAGCTACTGACTGAATGAAAGGAGCTGGCATCTCACTCTCTTTGAATCTTCTTTATCATGCTAAGAGGAGCAGGAAAAAGCAAAAAATTTCAGAATTGCACCTTGCAATGCGGAGAAATTACTGTTTGTGCATTTACAATATTCATTGATTTTTGCCATTGAAAAACGTCCAGAAATGATTGAAGCTACTGACTGAATGAAAGGAGCTGGCATCTCACTCTCTTTGAATCTTCTTTATCATGCTAAGAGGAGTAGGAAAAAGCAAAAAATTTCAGAATTGCACCTTGCAATGCGGAGAAATTACTGTTTGTGCTTTTACAATATTCATTGATTTTTGCCATTGAAAAACATCATGTTATTCATATACCAGAAATGTTTGAAGCTACTGACAATGAAAGGAGCTGGCATCTAACTCTCTTTGAATCTTCTTTATCATGCTAAGAGGAGCAGGAAAAAGCAAAAAATTTCAGAATTGCACCTTGCAATGCGGAGAAATTACTGTTTGTGCATTTACAATATTCATTGATTTTTGCCATTGAAAAACGTCCAGAAATGATTGAAGCTACTGACTGAATGAAAGGAACTGGCATCTCACTCTCTTTGAATCTTCTTTATCATGCTAAGAGGAGCAGGAAAAAGCAAAAAATTTCAGAATTGCACCTTGCAATGCGGAGAAATTACTGTTTGTGCATTTACAATATTCATTGATTTTTGCCATTGAAAAACATCATGTTATTCATATACCAGAAATGTTTGAAGCTACTGACTGAATGAAAGGAGCTGGCATCTCACTCTCTTTGAATCTTCTTTATCATGCTAAGAGGAGCAGGAAAAAGCAAAAAATTTCAGAATTGCAACTTGCAATGCGGAGAAATTACTGTTTGTGCATTTACAATATTCATTGATTTTTGCCATTGAAAAACGTCAAGAAATGATTGAAGCTACTGACTGAATGAAAGGAGCTGGCATCTCACTCTCTTTGAATCTTCTTTATCATGCTAAGAGGAGCAGGAAAAAGCAAAAAATTTCAGAATTGCACCTTGCAATGCGGAGAAATTACTGTTTGTGCTTTTACAATATTCATTGATTTTTGCCATTGAAAAACATCATGTTATTCATATACAAGAAATGTTTGAAGCTACTGACTGAATGAAAGGAGCTGGCATCTCACTCTCTTTGAATCTTCTTTATCATGCTAAGAGGAGCAGGAAAAAGCAAAAAATTTCAGAATTGCACCTTGCAATGCGGAGAAATTACTGTTTGTGCATTTACAATATTCATAGATTTTTGCCATTGAAAAACGTCCAGAAATGATTGAAGCTACTGACTGAATGAAAGGAGCTGGCATCTCACTCTCTTTGAATCTTCTTTATCATGCTAAGAGGAGCAGGAAAAAGCAAAAAATTTCAGAATTGCACCTTGCAATGCGGAGAAATTACTGTTTGTGCATTTACAATATTCATTGATTTTTGCCATTGAAAAACGTCCAGAAATGATTGAAGCTACTGACTGAATGAAAGGAGCTGGCATCTCACTCTCTTTGAATCTTCTTTATCATGCTAAGAGGAGCAGGAAAAAGCAAAAAATTTCAGAATTGCACCTTGCAATGCGGAGAAATTACTGTTTGTGCATTTACAATATTCATTGATTTTTGCCATTGAAAAACGTCCAGAAATGATTGAAGCTACTGACTGAATGAAAGGAGCTGGCATCTCACTCTCTTTGAATCTTCTTTATCATGCTAAGAGGAGCAGGAAAAAGCAAAAAATTTCAGAATTGCACCTTGCAATGCGGAGAAATTACTGTTTGTGCATTTACAATATTCATTGATTTTTGCCATTGAAAAACATCATGTTATTCATATACCAGAAATGTTTGTAGCTACTGACTGAATGAAAGGAGCTGGCATCTCACTCTCTTTGAATCTTCTTTATCATGCTAAGAGGAGCAGGAAAAAGCAAAAAATTTCAGAATTGCACCTTGCAATGCAGAGAAATTACTGTTTGTGCATTTACAATATTCATTGATTTTTGCCATTGAAAAACGTCCAGAAATGATTGAAGCTACTGACTGAATGAAAGGAGCTGGCATCTCACTCTCTTTGAATCTTCTTTATCATGCTAAGAGGAGCAGGAAAAAGCAAAAAATTTCAGAATTGCACCTTGCAATGCGGAGAAATTACTGTTTGTGCATTTACAATATTCATTGATTTTTGCCATTGAAAAACGTCCAGAAATGATTGAAGCTACTGACTGAATGAAAGGAGCTGGCATCTCACTCTCTTTGAATCTTCTTTATCATGCTAAGAGGAGCAGGAAAAAGCAAAAAATTTCAGAATTGCACCTTGCAATGCGGAGAAATTACTCTTTGTGCATTTACAATATTCATTGATTTTTGCCATTGAAAAACATCATGTTATTCATATACCAGAAATGTTTGAAGCTACTGACTGAATGAAAGGAGCTGGCATCTCACTCTCTTTGAATCTTCTTTATCATGCTAAGAGGAGCAGGAAAAAGCAAAAAATTTCAGAATTGCACCTTGCAATGCGGAGAAATTACTGTTTGTGCATTTACAATATTCATTGATTTTTGCCATTGAAAAACATCATGTTATTCATATACCAGAAATGTTTGAAGCTACTGACTGAATGAAAGGAGCTGGCATCTCACTCTCTTTGAATCTTCTTTATCATGCTAAGAGGAGCAGGAAAAAGCAAAAAATTTCAGAATTGCACCTTGCAATGTGGAGAAATTACTGTTTGTGCATTTACAATATTCATTGATTTTTACCATTGAAAAACGTCCAGAAATGATTGAAGCTACTGACTGAATGAAAGTAGCTGGCATCTCACTCTCTTTGAATCTTCTTTATCATGCTAAGAGGAGCAGGAAAAAGCAAAAAATTTCAGACTTGCACCTTGCAATGCGGAGAAATTACTGTTTGTGCATTTACAATATTCATTGATTTTTGCCATTGAAAAACATCATGTTATTCATATACCAGAAATGTTTGAAGCTACTGACTGAATGAAAGGAGCTGGCATCTCACTCTCTTTGAATCTTCTTTATCATGCTAAGAGGAGCAGGAAAAAGCAAAAAATTTCAGAATTGCACCTTGCAATGCGGAGAAATTACTGTTTGTGCATTTACAATATTCATTGATTTTTGCCATTGAAAAACGTCCAGAAATGATTGAAGCTACTGACTGAATGAAAGGAGCTGGCATCTCACTCTCTTTGAATCTTCTTTATCATGCTAAGAGGAGCAGGAAAAAGCAAAAAATTTCAGAATTGCACCTTGCAATGCGGAGAAATTACTGTTTGTGCATTTACAATATTCATTGATTTTTGCCATTGAAAAACGTCCAGAAATGATTGAAGCTACTGACTGAATGAAAGGAGCTGGCATCTCACTCTCTTTGAATCTTCTTTATCATGCTAAGAGGAGCAGGAAAAATCAAAAAATTTCAGAATTGCACCTTGCAATGCGGAGAAATTACTGTTTGTGCATTTACAATATTCAATGATTTTTGCCATTGAAAAACATGTTATTCATATACCAGAAATGTTTGAAGCTACTGACTGAATGAAAGGAGCTGGCACCTCACTCTCTTTGAATCTTCTTTATCATGCTAAGAGGAGCGGGAAAAAGCAAAAAATTTCAGAATTGCACCTTGCAATGCGGAGAAATTACTGTTTGTGCATTTACAATATTCATTGATTTTTGCCATTGAAAAACATCCAGAAATGATTGAAGGTACTGACTGAATGAAAGGAGCTGGCATCTCACTCTCTTTGAATCTTCTTTATCATGCTAAGAGGAGCAGGAAAAAGCAAAAAATTTCAGAATTGCACCTTGCAATGCGGAGAAATTACTGTTTGTGCATTTACAATATTCATTGATTTTTGCCATTGAAAAACGTCCAGAAATGATTGAAGCTACTGACTGAATGAAAGGAGCTGGCATCTCACTCTCTTTGAATCTTCTTTATCATGCTAAGAGGAGCAGGAAAAAGCCAAAAATTTCAGAATTGCACCTTGCAATGCGGAGAAATTACAGTTTGTGCATTTACAATATTCATTGATTTTTGCCATTGAAAAACATCCAGAAATGATTGAAGCTACTGACTGAATGAAAGGAGCTGGCATCTCACTCTCTTTGAATATTCTTTATCATGCTAAGAGGAGCAGGAAAAAGCAAAAAATTTCAGAATTGCACCTTGCAATGCGGAGAAATTACTGTTTGTGCATTTACAATATTCATTGATTTTTGCCATTGAAAAACATCATGTTATTCATATACCAGAAATGTTTGAAGCTACTGACTGAATGAAAGGAGCTGGCTTCTCACTCTCTTTGAATCTTCTTTATCATGCTAAGAGGAGCAGGAAAAAGCAAAAAATTTCAGAATTGCACCTTGCAATGCGGAGAAATTACTGTTTGTGCATTTACAATATTCATTGATTTTTGCCATTGAAAAACATCATGTTATTCATATACCAGAAATGTTTGAAGCTACTGACTGAATGAAAGGAGCTGGCATCTCACTCTCTGAATCTTCTTTATCATGCTAAGAGGAGCAGGAAAAAGCAAAAAATTTCAGAATTGCACCTTGCAATGTGGAGAAATTACTGTTTGTGCATTTACAATATTCATTGATTTTTACCATTGAAAAACGTCCAGAAATGATTGAAGCTACTGACTGAATGAAAGTAGCTGGCATCTCACTCTCTTTGAATCTTCTTTATCATGCTAAGAGGAGCAGGAAAAAGCAAAAAATTTCAGAATTGCACCTTGCAATGCAGAGAAATTACTGTTTGTGCATTTACAATATTCATTGATTTTTGCCATTGAAAAACATCATGTTATTCATATACCAGAAATGTTTGAAGCTACTGACTGAATGAAAGGAGCTGGCATCTCACTCTCTTTGAATCTTCTTTATCATGCTAAGAGGAGCAGGAAAAAGCAAAAAATTTCAGAATTGCACCTTGCAATGTGGAGAAATTACTGTTTGTGCATTTACAATATTCATTGATTTTTACCATTGAAAAACGTCCAGAAATGATTGAAGCTACTGACTGAATGAAAGTAGCTGGCATCTCACTCTCTTTGAATCTTCTTTATCATGCTAAGAGGAGCAGGAAAAAGCAAAAAATTTCAGACTTGCACCTTGCAATGCGGAGAAATTACTGTTTGTGCATTTACAATATTCATTGATTTTTGCCATTGAAAAACATCATGTTATTCATATACCAGAAATGTTTGAAGCTACTGACTGAATGAAAGGAGCTGGCATCTCACTCTCTTTGAATCTTCTTTATCATGCTAAGAGGAGCAGGAAAAAGCAAAAAATTTCAGAATTGCACCTTGCAATGCGGAGAAATTACTGTTTGTGCATTTACAATATTCATTGATTTTTGCCATTGAAAAACGTCCAGAAATGATTGAAGCTACTGACTGAATGAAAGGAGCTGGCATCTCACTCTCTTTGAATCTTGTTTATCATGCTAAGAGGAGCAGGAAAAAGCAAAAAATTTCAGAATTGCACCTTGCAATGCGGAGAAATTACTGTTTGTGCATTTACAATATTCATTGATTTTTGCCATTGAAAAACGTCCAGAAATGATTGAAGCTACTGACTGAATGAAAGGAGCTGGCATCTCACTCTCTTTGAATCTTTATCATGCTAAGAGGAGCAGGAAAAAGCAAAAAATTTCAGAATTGCACCTTGCAATGCGGAGAAATTACTGTTTTTGCATTTACAATATTCATTGATTTTTGCCATTGAAAAACATCATGTTATTCATATACCAGAAATGATTGAAGCTACTGACTGAATGAAAGGAGCTGGCATCTCACTCTCTTTGAATCTTCTTTATCATGCTAAGAGGAGCAGGAAAAAGCAAAAAATTTCAGAATTGCACCTTGCAATGCGGAGAAATTACTGTTTGTGCATTTACAATATTCATTGATTTTTGCCATTGAAAAACGTCCAGAAATGATTGAAGCTACTGACTGAATGAAAGGAACTGGCATCTCACTCTCTTTGAATCTTCTTTATCATGCTAAGAGGAGCAGGAAAAAGCAAAAAATTTCAGAATTGCACCTTGCAATGCGGAGAAATTACTGTTTGTGCATTTACAAAATTCATTGATTTTTGCCATTGAAAAACGTCCAGAAATGATTGAAACTACTGACTGAATGAAAGGAGCTGGCATCTCACTCTCTTTGAATCTTCTTTATCATGCTAAGAGGAGCAGGAAAAAGCAAAAAATTTCAGAATTGCACCTTGCAATGCGGAGAAATTACTGTTTGTGCATTTACAATATTCATTGATTTTTGCCATTGAAAAACATCATGTTATTCATATACCAGAAATGATTGAAGCTACTGACTGAATGAAAGGAGCTGGCATCTCACTCTCTTTGAATCTTCTTTATCATGCTAAGAGGAGCAGGAAAAAGCAAAAAATTTCAGAATTGCACCTTGCAATGCGGAGAAATTACTGTTTGTGCATTTACAATATTCATTGATTTTTGCCATTGAAAAACGTCCAGAAATGATTGAAGCTACTGACTGAATGAAAGGAACTGGCATCTCACTCTCTTTGAATCTTCTTTATCGTGCTAAGAGGAGCAGGAAAAAGCAAAAAATTTCAGAATTGCACCTTGCAATGCGAAGAAATTACTGTTTGTGCATTTACAAAATTCATTGATTTTTGCCATTGAAAAACATCATGTTATTCATATACCAGAAATGTTTGAAGCTACTGACTGAATGAAAGGAGCTGACATCTCACTCTCTTTGAATCTTCTTTATCATGCTAAGAGGAGCAGGAAAAAGCAAAAAATTTCAGAATTGCACCTTGCAATGCGGAGAAATTACTGTTTGTGCATTTACAATATTCATTGATTTTTGCCATTGAAAAACGTCCAGAAATGATTGAAGCTACTGACTGAATGAAAGGAGCTGGCATCTCACTCTCTTTGAATCTTCTTTATCATGCTAAGAGGAGCAGGAAAAAGCAAAAAATTTCAGAATTGCACCTTGCAATGCGGAGAAATTACTGTTTTTGCATTTACAATATTCATTGATTTTTGCCATTGAAAAACATCATGTTATTCATATACCAGAAATGATTGAAGCTACTGACTGAATGAAAGGAGCTGGCATCTCACTCTCTTTGAATCTTCTTTATCATGCTAAGAGGAGCAGGAAAAAGCAAAAAATTTCAGAATTGCACCTTGCAATGCGGAGAAATTACTGTTTGTGCATTTACAATATTCATTGATTTTTGCCATTGAAAAACGTCCAGAAATGATTGAAGCTACTGACTGAATGAAAGGAACTGGCATCTCACTCTCTTTGAATCTTCTTTATCATGCTAAGAGGAGCAGGAAAAAGCAAAAAATTTCAGAATTGCACCTTGCAATGCGGAGAAATTACTGTTTGTGCATTTACAAAATTCATTGATTTTTGCCATTGAAAAACGTCCAGAAATGATTGAAGCTACTGACTGAATGAAAGGAGCTGGCATCTCACTCTCTTTGAATCTTCTTTATCATGCTAAGAGGAGCAGGAAAAAGCAAAAAATTTCAGACTTGCACCTTGCAATGCGGAGAAATTACTGTTTGTGCATTTACAATATTCATTGATTTTTGCCATTGAAAAACATCATGTTATTCATATACCAGAAATGTTTGAAGCTACTGACTGAATGAAAGGAGCTGGCATCTCACTCTCTTTGAATCTTCTTTATCATGCTAAGAGGAGCAGGAAAAAGCAAAAAATTTCAGAATTGCACCTTGCAATGCGGAGAAATTACTGTTTGTGCATTTACAATATTCATTGATTTTTGCCCTTGAAAAACGTCCAGAAATGATTGAAGCTACTGACTGAATGAAAGGAGCTGGCATCTCACTCTCTTTGAATCTTGTTTATCATGCTAAGAGGAGCAGAAAAAAGCAAAAAATTTCAGAATTGCAACTTGCAATGCGGAGAAATTACTGTTTGTGCATTTACAATATTCATTGATTTTTGCCATTGAAAAACGTCCAGAAATGATTGAAGCTACTGACTGAATGAAAGGAGCTGGCATCTCACTCTCTTTGAATCTTCTTTATCATGCTAAGAGGAGCAGGAAAAAGCAAAAAAATTCAGAATTGCACCTTGCAATGCGGAGAAATTACTGTTTGTGCATTTACAATATTCATTGATTTTTGCCATTGAAAAACATCATGTTATTCATATACCAGAAATGATTGAAGCTACTGACTGAATGAAAGGAGCTGGCATCTCACTCTCTTTGAATCTTCTTTATCATGCTAAGAGGAGCAGGAAAAAGCAAAAAATTTCAGAATTGCACCTTGCAATGCGGAGAAATTACTGTTTGTGCATTTACAATATTCATTGATTTTTGCCATTGAAAAACGTCCAGAAATGATTGAAGCTACTGACTGAATGAAAGGAACTGGCATCTCACTCTCTTTGAATCTTCTTTATCATGCTAAGAGGAGCAGGAAAAAGCAAAAAATTTCAGAATTGCACCTTGCAATGCGGAGAAATTACTGTTTGTGCATTTACAAAATTCATTGATTTTTGCCATTGAAAAACATCATGTTATTCATATACCAGAAATGTTTGAAGCTACTGACTGAATGAAAGGAGCTGACATCTCACTCTCTTTGAATCTTCTTTATCATGCTAAGAGGAGCAGGAAAAAGCAAAAAATTTCAGAATTGCACCTTGCAATGCGGAGAAATTACTGTTTGTGCATTTACAATATTCATTGATTTTTGCCATTGAAAAACGTCCAGAAATGATTGAAGCTACTGACTGAATGAAAGGAGCTGGCATCTCACTCTCTTTGAATCTTCTTTATCGTGCTAAGAGGAGCAGGAAAAAGCAAAAAATTTCAGAATTGCACCTTGCAATGCGGAGAAATTACTGTTTGTGCATTTACAATATTCATTGATTTTTGCCATTGAAAAACATCATGTTATTCATATACCAGAAATGTTTGAAGCTACTGACTGAATGAAAGGAGCTGGCATCTCACTCTCTTTGAATCTTCTTTATCATGCTAAGAGGAGCAGGAAAAAGCAAAAAATTTCAGAATTGCACCTTGCAATGCGGAGAAATTACTGTTTGTGCATTTACAATATTCATTGATTTTTGCCATTGAAAAACATCATGTTATTCATATACCAGAAATGATTGAAGCTACTGACTGAATGAAAGGAGCTGGCATCTCACTCTCTTTGAATCTTCTTTATCATGCTAAGAGGAGCAGGAAAAAGCAAAAAATTTCAGAATTGCACCTTGCAATGCGGAGAAATTACTGTTTGTGCATTTACAATATTCATTGATTTTTGCCATTGAAAAACGTCCAGAAATGATTGAAGCTACTGACTGAATGAAAGGAGCTGGCATCTCACTCTCTTTGAATCTTCTTTATCATGCTAAGAGGAGCAGGAAAAAGCAAAAAATTTCAGAATTGCACCTTGCAATGCGGAGAAATTACTGTTTGTGCATTTACAATATTCATTGATTTTTGCCATTGAAAAACATCATGTTATTCATATACCAGAAATGTTTGAAGCTACTGACTGAATGAAAGGAGCTGGCATCTCACTCTCTTTGAATCTTCTTTATCATGCTAAGAGGAGCAGGAAAAAGCAAAAAATTTCAGAATTGCACCTTGCAATGCGGAGAAATTACTGTTTGTGCATTTACAATATTCATTGATTTTTGCCATTGAAAAACGTCCAGAAATAATTGAAGCTACTGACTGAATGAAAGGAGCTGGCATCTCACTCTCTTTGAATCTTCTTTATCATGCTAAGAGGAGCAGGAAAAAGCAAAAAATTTCACAATTGCACCTTGCAATGCGGAGAAATTACTGTTTGTGCATTTACAATATTCATTGATTTTTGCCATTGAAAAACATCATGTTATTCATATACCAGAAATGATTGAAGCTACTGACTGAATGAAAGGAGCTGGCATCTCGCTCTCTTTGAATCTTCTTTATCATGCTAAGAGGAGCAGGAAAAAGCAAAAAATTTCAGAATTGCACCTTGCAATGCGGAGAAATTACTGTTTGTGCATTTACAATATTCATTGGTTTTTGCCATTGAAAAACGTCCAGAAATGATTGAAGCTACTGACTGAATGAAAGGAGCTGGCATCTCACTCTCTTTGAATCTTCTTTATCATGCTAAGAGGAGTAGGAAAAAGCAAAAAATTTCAGAATTGCACCTTGCAATGCGGAGAAATTACTGTTTGTGCTTTTACAATATTCATTGATTTTTGCCATTGAAAAACATCATGTTATTCATATACCAGAAATGTTTGAAGCTACTGACAATGAAAGGAGCTGGCATCTAACTCTCTTTGAATCTTCTTTATCATGCTAAGAGGAGCAGGAAAAAGCAAAAAATTTCAGAATTGCACCTTGCAATGCGGAGAAATTACTGTTTGTGCATTTACAATATTCATTGATTTTTGCCATTGAAAAACGTCCAGAAATGATTGAAGCTACTGACTGAATGAAAGGAACTGGCATCTCACTCTCTTTGAATCTTCTTTATCATGCTAAGAGGAGCAGGAAAAAGCAAAAAATTTCAGAATTGCACCTTGCAATGCGGAGAAATTACTGTTTGTGCATTTACAATATTCATTGATTTTTGCCATTGAAAAACATCATGTTATTCATATACCAGAAATGTTTGAAGCTACTGACTGAATGAAAGGAGCTGGCATCTCACTCTCTTTGAATCTTCTTTATCATGCTAAGAGGAGCAGGAAAAAGCAAAAAATTTCAGAATTGCAACTTGCAATGCGGAGAAATTACTGTTTGTGCATTTACAATATTCATTGATTTTTGCCATTGAAAAACATCATGTTATTCATATATCAGAAATGATTGAAGCTACTGACTGAATGAAAGGAGCTGGCATCTCACTCTCTTTGAATCTTCTTTATCATGCTAAGAGGAGCAGGAAAAAGCAAAAAATTTCAGAATTGCACCTTGCAATGCGGAGAAATTACTGTTTGTGCATTTACAATATTCATTGATTTTTGCCATTGAAAAACGTCAAGAAATGATTGAAGCTACTGACTGAATGAAAGGAGCTGGCATCTCACTCTCTTTGAATCTTCTTTATCATGCTAAGAGGAGCAGGAAAAAGCAAAAAATTTCAGAATTGCACCTTGCAATGCGGAGAAATTACTGTTTGTGCTTTTACAATATTCATTGATTTTTGCCATTGAAAAACATCATGTTATTCATATACAAGAAATGTTTGAAGCTACTGACTGAATGAAAGGAGCTGGCATCTCACTCTCTTTGAATCTTCTTTATCATGCTAAGAGGAGCAGGAAAAAGCAAAAAATTTCAGAATTGCACCTTGCAATGCGGAGAAATTACTGTTTGTGCATTTACAATATTCATAGATTTTTGCCATTGAAAAACGTCCAGAAATGATTGAAGCTACTGACTGAATGAAAGGAGCTGGCATCTCACTCTCTTTTAATCTTCTTTATCATGCTAAGAGGAGCAGGAAAAAGCAAAAAATTTCAGAATTGCACCTTGCAATGCGGAGAAATTACTGTTTGTGCATTTACAATATTCATTGATTTTTGCCATTGAAAAACGTCCAGAAATGATTGAAGCTACTGACTGAATGAAAGGAGCTGGCATCTCACTCTCTTTGAATCTTCTTTATCATGCTAAGAGGAGCAGGAAAAAGCAAAAAATTTCAGAATTGCACCTTGCAATGCGGAGAAATTACTGTTTGTGCATTTACAATATTCATTGATTTTTGCCATTGAAAAACATCATGTTATTCATATACCAGAAATGTTTGAAGCTACTGACTGAATGAAAGGAGCTGGCATCTCACTCTCTTTGAATCTTCTTTATCATGCTAAGAGGAGCAGGAAAAAGCAAAAAATTTCAGAATTGCACCTTGCAATGCGGAGAAATTACTGTTTGTGCATTTACAATATTCATTGATTTTTGCCATTGAAAAACGTCCAGAAATGATTGAAGCTACTGACTGAATGAAAGTAGCTGGCATCTCACTCTCTTTGAATCTTCTTTATCATGCTAAGAGGAGCAGGAAAAAGCAAAAAATTTCAGAATTGCACCTTGCAATGCGGAGAAATTACTGTTTGTGCATTTACAATATTCATTGATTTTTGCCATTGAAAAACGTCCAGAAATGATTGAAGCTACTGACTGAATGAAAGGAGCTGGCATCTCACTCTCTTTGAATCTTCTTTATCATGCTAAGAGGAGCATGAAAAAGCAAAAAATTTCAGAATTGCACCTTGCAATGCGGAGAAATTACTGTTTGTGCATTTACAATATTCATTGATTTTTGCCATTGAAAAACATCCTGTTATTCATATACCAGAAATGTTTGAAGCTACTGACTGAATGAAAGGAGCTGGCATCTCACTCTCTTTGAATCTTCTTTATCATGCTAAGAGGAGCAGGAAAAAGCAAAAAATTTCAGAATTGCACCTTGCAATGCGGAGAAATTACTGTTTGTGCATTTACAATATTCATTGATTTTTGCCATTGAAAAACATCATGTTATTCATATACCAGAAATGTTTGAAGCTACTGACTGTATGAAAGGAGCTGGCATCTCACTCTCTTTGAATCTTCTTTATCATGCTAAGAGGAGCAGGAAAAAGCAAAAAATTTCAGAATTGCACCTTGCAATGTGGAGAAATTACTGTTTGTGCATTTACAATATTCATTGATTTTTACCATTGAAAAACGTCCAGAAATGATTGAAGCTACTGACTGAATGAAAGTAGCTGGCATCTCACTCTCTTTGAATCTTCTTTACCATGCTAAGAGGAGCAGGAAAAAGCAAAAAATTTCAGACTTGCACCTTGCAATGCGGAGAAATTACTGTTTGTGCATTTACAATATTCATTGATTTTTGCCATTGAAAAACAACTTGTTATTCATATACCAGAAATGTTTGAAGCTACTGACTGAATGAAAGGAGCTGGCATCTCACTCTCTTTGAATCTTCTTTATCATGCTAAGAGGAGCAGGAAAAAGCAAAAAATTTCAGAATTGCACCTTGCAATGCGGAGAAATTACTGTTTGTGCATTTACAATATTCATTGATTTTTCCCATTGAAAAACGTCCAGAAATGATTGAAGCTACTGACTGAATGAAAGGAGCTGGCATCTCACTCTCTTTGAATCTTCTTTATCATGCTAAGAGGAGCAGGAAAAAGCAAAAAATTTCAGAATTGCACCTTGCAATGCGGAGAAATTACTGTTTGTGCATTTACAATATTCATTGATTTTTGCCATTGAAAAACGTCCAGAAATGATTGAAGCTACTGACTGAATGAAAGGAGCTGGCATCTCACTCTCTTTGAATCTTCTTTATCATGCTAAGAGGAGCAGGAAAAATCAAAAAATTTCAGAATTGCACCTTGCAATGCGGAGAAATTACTGTTTGTGCATTTACAATATTCATTGATTTTTGCCATTGAAAAACATGTTATTCATATACCAGAAATGTTTGAAGCTACTGACTGAATGAAAGGAGCTGGCACCTCACTCTCTTTGAATCTTCTTTATCATGCTAAGAGGAGCGGGAAAAAGCAAAAAATTTCAGAATTGCACCTTGCAATGCGGAGAAATTACTGTTTGTGCATTTACAATATTCATTGATTTTTGCCATTGAAAAACATCCAGAAATGATTGAAGCTACTGACTGAATGAAAGGAGCTGGCATCTCACTCTCTTTGAATCTTCTTTATCATGCTAAGAGGAGCAGTTAAAAGCAAAAAATTTCAGAATTGCACCTTGCAATGCGGAGAAATTACTGTTTGTGCATTTACAATATTCATTGATTTTTGCCATTGAAAAACGTCCAGAAATGATTGAAGCTACTGACTGAATGAAAGGAGCTGGCATCTCACTCTCTTTGAATCTTCTTTATCATGCTAAGAGGAGCAGGAAAAAGCAAAAAATTTCAGAATTGCACCTTGCAATGCGGAGAAATTACTGTTTGTGCATTTACAATATTCATTGATTTTTGCCATTGAAAAACGTCCAGAAATGATTGAAGCTACTGACTGAATGAAAGGAGCTGGCATCTCACTCTCTTTGAATCTTCTTTATCATGCTAAGAGGAGCAGGAAAAAGCAAAAAATTTCAGAATTGCAACTTGCAATGCGGAGAAATTACTGTTTGTGCATTTACAATATTCATTGATTTTTGCCATTGAAAAACATCATGTTATTCATATACCAGAAATGATTGAAGCTACTGACTGAATGAAAGGAGCTGGCATCTCACTCTCTTTGAATCTTCTTTATCATGCTAAGAGGAGCAGGAAAAAGCAAAAAATTTCAGAATTGCACCTTGCAATGCGGAGAAATTACTGTTTGTGCATTTACAATATTCATTGATTTTTGCCATTGAAAAACGTCCAGAAATGATTGAAGCTACTGACTGAATGAAAGGAGCTGGCATCTCACTCTCTTTGAATCTTCTTTATCATGCTAAGAGGAGCAGGAAAAAGCAAAAAATTTCAGAATTGCACCTTGCAATGCGGAGAAATTACTGTTTGTGCTTTTACAATATTCATTGATTTTTGCCATTGAAAAACATCATGTTATTCATATACAAGAAATGTTTGAAGCTACTGACTGAATGAAAGGAGCTGGCATCTCACTCTCTTTGAATCTTCTTTATCATGCTAAGAGGAGCAGGAAAAAGCAAAAAATTTCAGAATTGCACCTTGCAATGCGGAGAAATTACTGTTTGTGCATTTACAATATTCATTGATTTTTGCCATTGAAAAACGTCCAGAAATGATTGAAGCTACTGACTGAATGAAAGGAGCTGGCATCTCACTCTCTTTGAATCTTCTTTATCATGCTAAGAGGAGCAGGAAAAAGCAAAAAATTTCAGAATTGCACCTTGCAATGCGGAGAAATTACTGTTTGTGCATTTACAATATTCATTGATTTTTGCCATTGAAAAACGTCCAGAAATGATTGAAGCTACTGACTGAATGAAAGGAGCTGGCATCTCACTCTCTTTGAATCTTCTTTATCATGCTAAGAGGAGCAGGAAAAAGCAAAAAATTTCAGAATTGCACCTTGCAATGCGGAGAAATTACTGTTTGTGCATTTACAATATTCATTGATTTTTGCCATTGAAAAACATCATGTTATTCATATACCAGAAATGATTGAAGCTACTGACTGAATGAAAGGAGCTGGCATCTTACTCTCTTTGAATCTTCTTTGTCATGCTAAGAGGAGCAGGAAAAAGCAAAAAATTTCAGAATTGCACCTTGCAATGCGGAGAAATTACTGTTTGTGCATTTACAATATTCATTGATTTTTGCCATTGAAAAACGTCCAGAAATGATTGAAGCTACTGACTGAATGAAAGGAGCTGGCATCTCACTCTCTTTGAATCTTCTTTATCATGCTAAGAGGAGCAGGAAAAAGCAAAAAATTTCAGAATTGCACCTTGCAATGCGGAGAAATTACTGTTTGTGCATTTACAATATTCATTGATTTTTGCCATTGAAAAACGTCCAGAAATGATTGAAGCTACTGACTGAATGAAAGGAGCTGGCATCTCACTCTCTTTGAATCTTCTTTATCATGTTAAGAGGAGCAGGAAAAAGCAAAAAATTTCAGAATTGCACCTTGCAATGCGGAGAAATTACTGTTTGTGCATTTACAATATTCATTGATTTTTGCCATTGAAAAACGTCCAGAAATGATTGAAGCTACTGACTGAATGAAAGGAGCTGGCATCTCACTCTCTTTGAATCTTCTTTATCATGCTAAGAGGAGCAGGAAAAAGCAAAAAATTTCAGAATTGCACCTTGCAATGCGGAGAAATTACTGTTTGTGCATTTATAATATTCATTGATTTTTGCCATTGAAAAACGTCCAGAAATGATTGAAGCTACTGACTGAATGAAAGGAGCTGGCATCTCACTCTCTTTGAATCTTCTTTATCATGCTAAGAGGAGCAGGAAAAAGCAAAAAATTTCAGAATTGCACCTTGCAATGCGGAGAAATTACTGTTTGTGCATTTACAATATTCATTGATTTTTGCCATTGAAAAACATCATGTTATTCATATACCAGAAATGTTTGAAGCTACTGACTGAATGAAAGGAGCTGGCATCTCACTCTCTTTGAATCTTCTTTATCATGCTAAGAGGAGCAGGAAAAAGCAAAAAATTTCAGAATTGCACCTTGCAATGCGGAGAAATTACTGTTTGTGCATTTACAATATTCATTGATTTTTGCCATTGAAAAACATCATGTTATTCATATACCAGAAATGTTTGAAGCTACTGACTGTATGAAAGGAGCTGGCATCTCACTCTCTTTGAATCTTCTTTATCATGCTAAGAGGAGCAGGAAAAAGCAAAAAATTTCAGAATTGCACCTTGCAATGTGGAGAAATTACTGTTTGTGCATTTACAATATTCATTGATTTTTACCATTGAAAAACGTCCAGAAATGATTGAAGCTACTGACTGAATGAAAGTAGCTGGCATCTCACTCTCTTTGAATCTTCTTTACCATGCTAAGAGGAGCAGGAAAAAGCAAAAAATTTCAGACTTGCACCTTGCAATGCGGAGAAATTACTGTTTGTGCATTTACAATATTCATTGATTTTTGCCATTGAAAAACAACTTGTTATTCATATACCAGAAATGTTTGAAGCTACTGACTGAATGAAAGGAGCTGGCATCTCACTCTCTTTGAATCTTCTTTATCATGCTAAGAGGAGCAGGAAAAAGCAAAAAATTTCAGAATTGCACCTTGCAATGCGGAGAAATTACTGTTTGTGCATTTACAATATTCATTGATTTTTCCCATTGAAAAACGTCCAGAAATGATTGAAGCTACTGACTGAATGAAAGGAGCTGGCATCTCACTCTCTTTGAATCTTCTTTATCATGCTAAGAGGAGCAGGAAAAAGCAAAAAATTTCAGAATTGCACCTTGCAATGCGGAGAAATTACTGTTTGTGCATTTACAATATTCATTGATTTTTGCCATTGAAAAACGTCCAGAAATGATTGAAGCTACTGACTGAATGAAAGGAGCTGGCATCTCACTCTCTTTGAATCTTCTTTATCATGCTAAGAGGAGCAGGAAAAATCAAAAAATTTCAGAATTGCACCTTGCAATGCGGAGAAATTACTGTTTGTGCATTTACAATATTCATTGATTTTTGCCATTGAAAAACATGTTATTCATATACCAGAAATGTTTGAAGCTACTGACTGAATGAAAGGAGCTGGCACCTCACTCTCTTTGAATCTTCTTTATCATGCTAAGAGGAGCGGGAAAAAGCAAAAAATTTCAGAATTGCACCTTGCAATGCGGAGAAATTACTGTTTGTGCATTTACAATATTCATTGATTTTTGCCATTGAAAAACATCCAGAAATGATTGAAGCTACTGACTGAATGAAAGGAGCTGGCATCTCACTCTCTTTGAATCTTCTTTATCATGCTAAGAGGAGCAGGAAAAAGCAAAAAATTTCAGAATTGCACCTTGCAATGCGGAGAAATTACTGTTTGTGCATTTACAATATTCATTGATTTTTGCCATTGAAAAACGTCCAGAAATGATTGAAGCTACTGACTGAATGAAAGGAGCTGGCATCTCACTCTCTTTGAATCTTCTTTATCATGCTAAGAGGAGCAGGAAAAAGCAAAAAATTTCAGAATTGCACCTTGCAATGCGGAGAAATTACTGTTTGTGCTTTTACAATATTCATTGATTTTTGCCATTGAAAAACATCATGTTATTCATATACCAGAAATGTTTGAAGCTACTGACTGAATGAAAGGAGCTGGCATCTAACTCTCTTTGAATCTTCTTTATCATGCTAAGAGGAGCAGGAAAAAGCAAAAAATTTCAGAATTGCACCTTGCAATGCGGAGAAATTACTGTTTGTGCATTTACAATATTCATTGATTTTTGACATTGAAAAACGTCCAGAAATGATTGAAGCTACTGACTGAATGAAAGGAGCTGGCATCTCACTCTCTTTGAATCTTCTTTATCATGCTAAGAGGAGCAGGAAAAAGCAAAAAATTTCAGAATTGCACCTTGCAATGCGGAGAAATTACTGTTTGTGCATTTACAATATTCATTGATTTTTGCCATTGAAAAACGTCCAGAAATGATTGAAGCTACTGACTGAATGAAAGGAGCTGGCATCTCACTCTCTTTGAATCTTCTTTATCATGCTAAGAGGAGCAGGAAAAAGCAAAAAATTTCAGAATTGCAACTTGCAATGTGGAGAAATTACTGTTTGTGCATTTACAATATTCATTGATTTTTGCCATTGAAAAACATCATGTTATTCATATACCAGAAATGATTGAAGCTACTGACTGAATGAAAGGAGCTGGCATCTCACTCTCTTTGAATCTTCTTTATCATGCTAAGAGGAGCAGGAAAAAGCAAAAAATTTCAGAATTGCACCTTGCAATGCGGAGAAATTACTGTTTGTGCATTTACAATATTCATTGATTTTTGCCATTGAAAAACGTCCAGAAATGATTGAAGCTACTGACTGAATGAAAGGAGCTGGCATCTCACTCTCTTTGAATCTTCTTTATCATGCTAAGAGGAGCAGGAAAAAGCAAAAAATTTCAGAATTGCACCTTGCAATGCGGAGAAATTACTGTTTGTGCTTTTACAATATTCATTGATTTTTGCCATTGAAAAACATCATGTTATTCATATACAAGAAATGTTTGAAGCTACTGACTGAATGAAAGGAGCTGGCATCTCACTCTCTTTGAATCTTCTTTATCATGCTAAGAGGAGCAGGAAAAAGCAAAAAATTTCAGAATTGCACCTTGCAATGCGGAGAAATTACTGTTTGTGCATTTACAATATTCATTGATTTTTGCCATTGAAAAACGTCCAGAAATGATTGAAGCTACTGACTGAATGAAAGGAGCTGGCATCTCACTCTCTTTGAATCTTCTTTATCATGCTAAGAGGAGCAGGAAAAAGCAAAAAATTTCAGAATTGCACCTTGCAATGCGGAGAAATTACTGTTTGTGCATTTACAATATTCATTGATTTTTGCCATTGAAAAACGTCCAGAAATGATTGAAGCTACTGACTGAATGAAAGGAGCTGGCATCTCACTCTCTTTGAATCTTCTTTATCATGCTAAGAGGAGCAGGAAAAAGCAAAAAATTTCAGAATTGCACCTTGCAATGCGGAGAAATTACTGTTTGTGCATTTACAATATTCATTGATTTTTGCCATTGAAAAACATCATGTTATTCATATACCAGAAATGATTGAAGCTACTGACTGAATGAAAGGAGCTGGCATCTTACTCTCTTTGAATCTTCTTTGTCATGCTAAGAGGAGCAGGAAAAAGCAAAAAATTTCAGAATTGCACCTTGCAATGCGGAGAAATTACTGTTTGTGCATTTACAATATTCATTGATTTTTGCCATTGAAAAACGTCCAGAAATGATTGAAGCTACTGACTGAATGAAAGGAGCTGGCATCTCACTCTCTTTGAATCTTCTTTATCATGCTAAGAGGAGCAGGAAAAAGCAAAAAATTTCAGAATTGCACCTTGCAATGCGGAGAAATTACTGTTTGTGCATTTACAATATTCATTGATTTTTGCCATTGAAAAACGTCCAGAAATGATTGAAGCTACTGACTGAATGAAAGGAGCTGGCATCTCACTCTCTTTGAATCTTCTTTATCATGTTAAGAGGAGCAGGAAAAAGCAAAAAATTTCAGAATTGCACCTTGCAATGCGGAGAAATTACTGTTTGTGCATTTACAATATTCATTGATTTTTGCCATTGAAAAACGTCCAGAAATGATTGAAGCTACTGACTGAATGAAAGGAGCTGGCATCTCACTCTCTTTGAATCTTCTTTATCATGCTAAGAGGAGCAGGAAAAAGCAAAAAATTTCAGAATTGCACCTTGCAATGCGGAGAAATTACTGTTTGTGCATTTATAATATTCATTGATTTTTGCCATTGAAAAACGTCCAGAAATGATTGAAGCTACTGACTGAATGAAAGGAGCTGGCATCTCACTCTCTTTGAATCTTCTTTATCATGCTAAGAGGAGCAGGAAAAAGCAAAAAATTTCAGAATTGCACCTTGCAATGCGGAGAAATTACTGTTTGTGCATTTACAATATTCATTGATTTTTGCCATTGAAAAACATCATGTTATTCATATACCAGAAATGTTTGAAGCTACTGACTGAATGAAAGGAGCTGGCATCTCACTCTCTTTGAATCTTCTTTATCATGCTAAGAGGAGCAGGAAAAAGCAAAAAATTTCAGACTTGCACCTTGCAATGCGGAGAAATTACTGTTTGTGCATTTACAATATTCATTGATTTTGGCCATTGAAAAACATCATGTTATTCATATACCAGAAATGTTTGAAGCTACTGACTGAATGAAAGGAGCTGGCATCTCACTCTCTTTGAATCTTCTTTATCATGCTAAGAGGAGCAGGAAAAAGCAAAAAATTTCAGAATTGCACCTTGCAATGTGGAGAAATTACTGTTTGTGCATTTACAATATTCATTGATTTTTACCATTGAAAAACGTCCAGAAATGATTGAAGCTACTGACTGAATGAAAGTAGCTGGCATCTCACTCTCTTTGAATCTTCTTTACCATGCTAAGAGGAGCAGGAAAAAGCAAAAAATTTCAGACTTGCACCTTGCAATGCGGAGAAATTACTGTTTGTGCATTTACAATATTCATTGATTTTTGCCATTGAAAAACATCATGTTATTCATATACCAGAAATGTTTGAAGCTACTGACTGAATGAAAGGAGCTGGCATCTCACTCTCTTTGAATCTTCTTTATCATGCTAAGAGGAGCAGGAAAAAGCAAAAAATTTCAGAATTGCACCTTGCAATGCGGAGAAATTACTGTTTGTGCATTTACAATATTCATTGATTTTTGCCATTGAAAAACGTCCAGAAATGATTGAAGCTACTGACTGAATGAAAGGAGCTGGCATCTCACTCTCTTTGAATCTTCTTTATCATGCTAAGAGGAGCAGGAAAAAGCAAAAAATTTCAGAATTGCACCTTGCAATGCGGAGAAATTACTGTTTGTGCATTTACAATATTCATTGATTTTTGCCATTGAAAAACGTCCAGAAATGATTGAAGCTACTGACTGAATGAAAGGAGCTGGCATCTCACTCTCTTTGAATCTTCTTTATCATGCTAAGAGGAGCAGGAAAAATCAAAAAATTACAGAATTGCACCTTGCAATGCGGAGAAATTACTGTTTGTGCATTTACAATATTCATTGATTTTTGCCATTGAAAAACATGTTATTCATATACCAGAAATGTTTGAAGCTACTGACTGAATGAAAGGAGCTGGCACCTCACTCTCTTTGAATCTTCTTTATCATGCTAAGAGGAGCGGGAAAAAGCAAAAAATTTCAGAATTGCACCTTGCAATGCGGAGAAATTACTGTTTGTGCATTTACAATATTCATTGATTTTTGCCATTGAAAAACATCCAGAAATGATTGAAGGTACTGACTGAATGAAAGGAGCTGGCATCTCACTCTCTTTGAATCTTCTTTATCATGCTAAGAGGAGCAGGAAAAAGCAAAAAATTTCAGAATTGCACCTTGCAATGCGGAGAAATTACTGTTTGTGCATTTACAATATTCATTGATTTTTGCCATTGAAAAACGTCCAGAAATGATTGAAGCTACTGACTGAATGAAAGGAGCTGGCATCTCACTCTCTTTGAATCTTCTTTATCATGCTAAGAGGAGCAGGAAAAAACAAAAAAATTCAGAATTGCACCTTGCAATGCGGAGAAATTACAGTTTGTGCATTTACAATATTCATTGATTTTTGCCATTGAAAAACATCCAGAAATGATTGAAGCTACTGACTGAATGAAAGGAGCTGGCATCTCACTCTCTTTGAATATTCTTTATCATGCTAAGAGGAGCAGGAAAAAGCAAAAAATTTCAGAATTGCACCTTGCAATGCGGAGAAATTACTGTTTGTGCATTTACAATATTCATTGATTTTTGCCATTGAAAAACATCATGTTATTCATATACCAGAAATGTTTGAAGCTACTGACTGAATGAAAGGAGCTGGCATCTCACTCTCTTTGAATCTTCTTTATCATGCTAAGAGGAGCAGGAAAAAGCAAAAAATTTCAGAATTGCACCTTGCAATGCGGAGAAATTACTGTTTGTGCATTTACAATATTCATTGATTTTTGCCATTGAAAAACATCATGTTATTCATATACCAGAAATGTTTGAAGCTACTGACTGAATGAAAGGAGCTGGCATCTCACTCTCTTTGAATCTTCTTTATCATGCTAAGAGGAGCAGGAAAAAGCAAAAAATTTCAGAATTGCACCTTGCAATGTGGAGAAATTACTGTTTGTGCATTTACAATATTCATTGATTTTTACCATTGAAAAACATCCAGAAATGATTGAAGCTACTGACTGAATGAAAGTAGCTGGCATCTCACTCTCTTTGAATCTTCTTTATCATGCTAAGAGGAGCAGGAAAAAGCAAAAAATTTCAGAATTGCACCTTGCAATGCAGAGAAATTACTGTTTGTGCATTTACAATATTCATTGATTTTTGCCATTGAAAAACATCATGTTATTCATATACCAGAAATGTTTGAAGCTACTGACTGAATGAAAGGAGCTGGCATCTCACTCTCTTTGAATCTTCTTTATCATGCTAAGAGGAGCAGGAAAAAGCAAAAAATTTCAGAATTGCACCTTGCAATGTGGAGAAATTACTGTTTGTGCATTTACAATATTCATTGATTTTTGCCATTGAAAAACATCATGTTATTCATATACCAGAAATGTTTGAAGCTACTGACTGAATGAAAGGAGCTGGCATCTCACTCTCTTTGAATCTTCTTTATCATGCTAAGAGGAGCAGGAAAAAGCAAAAAATTTCAGAATTGCACCTTGCAATGCGGAGAAATTACTGTTTGTGCATTTACAATATTCATTGATTTTTGCCATTGAAAAACGTCCAGAAATGATTGAAGCTACTGACTGAATGAAAGGAGCTGGCATCTCACTCTCTTTGAATCTTGTTTATCATGCTAAGAGGAGCAGGAAAAAGCAAAAAATTTCAGAATTGCAACTTGCAATGCGGAGAAATTACTGTTTGTGCATTTACAATATTCATTGATTTTTGCCATTGAAAAACGTCCAGAAATGATTGAAGCTACTGACTGAATGAAAGGAGCTGGCATCTCACTCTCTTTGAATCTTCTTTATCATGCTAAGAGGAGCAGGAAAAAGCAAAAAATTTCAGAATTGCACCTTGCAATGCGGAGAAATTACTGTTTGTGCATTTACAATATTCATTGATTTTTGCCATTGAAAAACATCATGTTATTCATATACCAGAAATGATTGAAGATACTGACTGAATGAAAGGAGCTGGCATCTCGCTCTCTTTGAATCTTCTTTATCATGCTAAGAGGAGCAGGAAAAAGCAAAAAATTTCAGAATTGCACCTTGCAATGCGGAGAAATTACTGTTTGTGCATTTACAATATTCATTGATTTTTGCCATTGAAAAACGTCCAGAAATGATTGAAGCTACTGACTGAATGAAAGGAACTGGCATCTCACTCTCCTTGAATCTTCTTTATCATGCTAAGAGGAGCAGGAAAAAGCAAAAAATTTCAGAATTGCACCTTGCAATGCGGAGAAATTACTGTTTGTGCATTTACAAAATTCATTGATTTTTGCCATTGAAAAACATCATGTTATTCATATACCAGAAATGTTTGAAGCTACTGACTGAATGAAAGGAGCTGACATCTCACTCTCTTTGAATCTTCTTTATCATGCTAAGAGGAGCAGGAAAAAGCAAAAAATTTCAGAATTGCACCTTGCAACGCGGAGAAATTACTGTTTGTGCATTTACAATATTCATTGATTTTTGCCATTGAAAAACATCCAGAAATGATTGAAGCTACTGACTGAATGAAAGGAGCTGGCATCTCACTCTCTTTGAATCTTCTTTATCATGCTAAGAGGAGCAGGAAAAAGCAAAAAATTTCAGAATTGCACCTTGCAATGCGGAGAAATTACTGTTTGTGCATTTACAATATTCATTGATTTTTGCCATTGAAAAACATCATGTTATTCATATACCAGAAATGTTTGAAGCTACTGACTGAATGAAAGGAGCTGGCATCTCACTCTCTTTGAATCTTCTTTATCATGCTAAGAGGAGCAGGAAAAAGCAAAAAATTTCAGAATTGCACCTTGCAATGCGGAGAAATTACTGTTTGTGCATTTACAATATTCATTGATTTTTGCCATTGAAAAACATCATGTTATTCATATACCAGAAATGTTTGAAGCTACTGACTGAATGAAAGGAGCTGGCATCTCACTCTCTTTGAATCTTCTTTATCATGCTAAGAGGAGCAGGAAAAAGCAAAAAATTTCAGAATTGCACCTTGCAATGTGGAGAAATTACTGTTTGTGCATTTACAATATTCATTGATTTTTACCATTGAAAAAGGTCCAGAAATGATTGAAGCTACTGACTGAATGAAAGTAGCTGGCATCTCACTCTCTTTGAATCTTCTTTATCATGCTAAGAGGAGCAGGAAAAAGCAAAAAATTTCAGAATTGCACCTTGCAATGTGGAGAAATTACTGTTTGTGCATTTACAATATTCATTGATTTTTACCATTGAAAAACATCCAGAAATGATTGAAGCTACTGACTGAATGAAAGTAGCTGGCATCTCACTCTCTTTGAATCTTCTTTATCATGCTAAGAGGAGCAGGAAAAAGCAAAAAATTTCAGAATTGCACCTTGCAATGCAGAGAAATTACTGTTTGTGCATTTACAATATTCATTGATTTTTGCCATTGAAAAACATCATGTTATTCATATACCAGAAATGTTTGAAGCTACTGACTGAATGAAAGGAGCTGGCATCTCACTCTCTTTGAATCTTCTTTATCATGCTAAGAGGAGCAGGAAAAAGCAAAAAATTTCAGAATTGCACCTTGCAATGTGGAGAAATTACTGTTTGTGCATTTACAATATTCATTGATTTTTACCATTGAAAAACATCCAGAAATGATTGAAGCTACTGACTGAATGAAAGTAGCTGGCATCTCACTCTCTTTGTATCTTCTTTATCATGCTAAGAGGAGCAGGAAAAAGCAAAAAATTTCAGACTTGCACCTTGCAATGCGGAGAAATTACTGTTTGTGCATTTACAATATTCATTGATTTTTGCCATTGAAAAACATCATGTTATTCATATACCAGAAATGTTTGAAGCTACTGACTGAATGAAAGGAGCTGGCATCTCACTCTCTTTGAATCTTCTTTATCATGCTAAGAGGAGCAGGAAAAAGCAAAAAATTTCAGAATTGCACCTTGCAATGCGGAGAAATTACTGTTTGTGCATTTACAATATTCATTGATTTTTGCCATTGAAAAACGTCCAGAAATGATTGAAGCTACTGACTGAATGAAAGGAGCTGGCATCTCACTCTCTTTGAATCTTGTTTATCATGCTAAGAGGAGCAGGAAAAAGCAAAAAATTTCAGAATTGCACCTTGCAATGCGGAGAAATTACTGTTTGTGCATTTACAATATTCATTGATTTTTGCCATTGAAAAACGTCCAGAAATGATTGAAGCTACTGACTGAATGAAAGGAGCTGGCATCTCACTCTCTTTGAATCTTCTTTATCATGCTAAGAGGAGCAGGAAAAAGCAAAAAATTTCAGAATTGCACCTTGCAATGCGGAGAAATTACTGTTTGTGCATTTACAATATTCATTGATTTTTGCCATTGAAAAACATCATGTTATTCATATACCAGAAATGATTGAAGATACTGACTGAATGAAAGGAGCTGGCATCTCACTCTCTTTGAATCTTCTTTATCATGCTAAGAGGAGCAGGAAAAAGCAAAAAATTTCAGAATTGCACCTTGCAATGCGGAGAAATTACTGTTTGTGCATTTACAATATTCATTGATTTTTGCCATTGAAAAACGTCCAGAAATGATTGAAGCTACTGACTGAATGAAAGGAACTGGCATCTCACTCTCTTTGAATCTTCTTTATCATGCTAAGAGGAGCAGGAAAAAGCAAAAAATTTCAGAATTGCACCTTGCAATGCGGAGAAATTACTGTTTGTGCATTTACAAAATTCATTGATTTTTGCCATTGAAAAACATCATGTTATTCATATACCAGAAATGTTTGAAGCTACTGACTGAATGAAAGGAGCTGACATCTCACTCTCTTTGAATCTTCTTTATCATGCTAAGAGGAGCAGGAAAAAGCAAAAAATTTCAGAATTGCACCTTGCAATGCGGAGAAATTACTGTTTGTGCATTTACAATATTCATTGATTTTTGCCATTGAAAAACATCCAGAAATGATTGAAGCTACTGACTGAATGAAAGGAGCTGGCATCTCACTCTCTTTGAATCTTCTTTATCATGCTAAGAGGAGCAGGAAAAAGCAAAAAATTTCAGAATTGCACCTTGCAATGCGGAGAAATTACTGTTTGTGCATTTACAATATTCATTGATTTTTGCCATTGAAAAACATCATGTTATTCATATACCAGAAATGTTTGAAGCTACTGACTGAATGAAAGGAGCTGGCATCTCACTCTCTTTGAATCTTCTTTATCATGCTAAGAGGAGCAGGAAAAAGCAAAAAATTTCAGAATTGCACCTTGCAATGTGGAGAAATTACTGTTTGTGCATTTACAATATTCTTTGATTTTTACCATTGAAAAAGGTCCAGAAATGATTGAAGCTACTGACTGAATGAAAGTAGCTGGCATCTCACTCTCTTTGAATCTTCTTTATCATGCTAAGAGGAGCAGGAAAAAGCAAAAAATTTCAGACTTGCACCTTGCAATGCGGAGAAATTACTGTTTGTGCATTTACAATATTCATTGATTTTTGCCATTGAAAAACATCATGTTATTCATATACCAGAAATGTTTGAAGCTACTGACTGAATGAAAGGAGCTGGCATCTCACTCTCTTTGAATCTTCTTTATCATGCTAAGAGGAGCAGGAAAAAGCAAAAAATTTCAGAATTGCACCTTGCAATGCGGAGAAATTACTGTTTGTGCATTTACAATATTCATTGATTTTTGCCATTGAAAAACATGTTATTCATATACCAGAAATGTTTGAAGCTACTGACTGAATGAAAGGAGCTGGCACCTCACTCTCTTTGAATCTTTATCATGCTAAGAGGAGCGGGAAAAAGCAAAAAATTTCAGAATTGCACCTTGCAATGCGGAGAAATTACTGTTTGTGCATTTACAATATTCATTGATTTTTGCCATTGAAAAACGTCCAGAAATGATTGAAGGTACTGACTGAATGAAAGGAGCTGGCATCTCACTCTCTTTGAATCTTCTTTATCATGCTAAGAGGAGCAGGAAAAAGCAAAAAATTTCAGAATTGCAACTTGCAATGCGGAGAAATTACTGTTTGTGCATTTACAATATTCATTGATTTTTGCCATTGAAAAACGTCCAGAAATGATTGAAGCTACTGACTGAATGAAAGGAGCTGGCATCTCACTCTCTTTGAATCTTCTTTATCATGCTAAGAGGAGCAGGAAAAAGCAAAAAATTTCAGAATTGCACCTTGCAATGCGGAGAAATTACTGTTTGTGCATTTACAATATTCATTGATTTTTGCCATTGAAAAACATCATGTTATTCATATACCAGAAATGATTGAAGATACTGACTGAATGAAAGGAGCTGGCATCTCGCTCTCTTTGAATCTTCTTTATCATGCTAAGAGGAGCAGGAAAAAGCAAAAAATTTCAGAATTGCACCTTGCAATGCGGAGAAATTACTGTTTGTGCATTTACAATATTCATTGATTTTTGCCATTGAAAAACGTCCAGAAATGATTGAAGCTACTGACTGAATGAAAGGAACTGGCATCTCACTCTCCTTGAATCTTCTTTATCATGCTAAGAGGAGCAGGAAAAAGCAAAAAATTTCAGAATTGCACCTTGCAATGCGGAGAAATTACTGTTTGTGCATTTACAAAATTCATTGATTTTTGCCATTGAAAAACATCATGTTATTCATATACCAGAAATGTTTGAAGCTACTGACTGAATGAAAGGAGCTGACATCTCACTCTCTTTGAATCTTCTTTATCATGCTAAGAGGAGCAGGAAAAAGCAAAAAATTTCAGAATTGCACCTTGCAACGCGGAGAAATTACTGTTTGTGCATTTACAATATTCATTGATTTTTGCCATTGAAAAACATCCAGAAATGATTGAAGCTACTGACTGAATGAAAGGAGCTGGCATCTCACTCTCTTTGAATCTTCTTTATCATGCTAAGAGGAGCAGGAAAAAGCAAAAAATTTCAGAATTGCACCTTGCAATGCGGAGAAATTACTGTTTGTGCATTTACAATATTCATTGATTTTTGCCATTGAAAAACATCATGTTATTCATATACCAGAAATGTTTGAAGCTACTGACTGAATGAAAGGAGCTGGCATCTCACTCTCTTTGAATCTTCTTTATCATGCTAAGAGGAGCAGGAAAAAGCAAAAAATTTCAGAATTGCACCTTGCAATGCGGAGAAATTACTGTTTGTGCATTTACAATATTCATTGATTTTTGCCATTGAAAAACATCATGTTATTCATATACCAGAAATGTTTGAAGCTACTGACTGAATGAAAGGAGCTGGCATCTCACTCTCTTTGAATCTTCTTTATCATGCTAAGAGGAGCAGGAAAAAGCAAAAAATTTCAGAATTGCACCTTGCAATGTGGAGAAATTACTGTTTGTGCATTTACAATATTCATTGATTTTTACCATTGAAAAAGGTCCAGAAATGATTGAAGCTACTGACTGAATGAAAGTAGCTGGCATCTCACTCTCTTTGAATCTTCTTTATCATGCTAAGAGGAGCAGGAAAAAGCAAAATATTTCAGAATTGCACCTTGCAATGTGGAGAAATTACTGTTTGTGCATTTACAATATTCATTGATTTTTACCATTGAAAAACATCCAGAAATGATTGAAGCTACTGACTGAATGAAAGTAGCTGGCATCTCACTCTCTTTGAATCTTCTTTATCATGCTAAGAGGAGCAGGAAAAAGCAAAAAATTTCAGAATTGCACCTTGCAATGCAGAGAAATTACTGTTTGTGCATTTACAATATTCATTGATTTTTGCCATTGAAAAACATCATGTTATTCATATACCAGAAATGTTTGAAGCTACTGACTGAATGAAAGGAGCTGGCATCTCACTCTCTTTGAATCTTCTTTATCATGCTAAGAGGAGCAGGAAAAAGCAAAAAATTTCAGAATTGCACCTTGCAATGTGGAGAAATTACTGTTTGTGCATTTACAATATTCATTGATTTTTACCATTGAAAAACATCCAGAAATGATTGAAGCTACTGACTGAATGAAAGTAGCTGGCATCTCACTCTCTTTGTATCTTCTTTATCATGCTAAGAGGAGCAGGAAAAAGCAAAAAATTTCAGACTTGCACCTTGCAATGCGGAGAAATTACTGTTTGTGCATTTACAATATTCATTGATTTTTGCCATTGAAAAACATCATGTTATTCATATACCAGAAATGTTTGAAGCTACTGACTGAATGAAAGGAGCTGGCATCTCACTCTCTTTGAATCTTCTTTATCATGCTAAGAGGAGCAGGAAAAAGCAAAAAATTTCAGAATTGCACCTTGCAATGCGGAGAAATTACTGTTTGTGCATTTACAATATTCATTGATTTTTGCCATTGAAAAACGTCCAGAAATGATTGAAGCTACTGACTGAATGAAAGGAGCTGGCATCTCACTCTCTTTGAATCTTGTTTATCATGCTAAGAGGAGCAGGAAAAAGCAAAAAATTTCAGAATTGCACCTTGCAATGCGGAGAAATTACTGTTTGTGCATTTACAATATTCATTGATTTTTGCCATTGAAAAACGTCCAGAAATGATTGAAACTACTGACTGAATGAAAGGAGCTGGCATCTCACTCTCTTTGAATCTTCTTTATCATGCTAAGAGGAGCAGGAAAAAGCAAAAAATTTCAGAATTGCACCTTGCAATGCGGAGAAATTACTGTTTGTGCATTTACAATATTCATTGATTTTTGCCATTGAAAAACATCATGTTATTCATATACCAGAAATGATTGAAGATACTGACTGAATGAAAGGAGCTGGCATCTCACTCTCTTTGAATCTTCTTTATCATGCTAAGAGGAGCAGGAAAAAGCAAAAAATTTCAGAATTGCACCTTGCAATGCGGAGAAATTACTGTTTGTGCATTTACAATATTCATTGATTTTTGCCATTGAAAAACGTCCAGAAATGATTGAAGCTACTGACTGAATGAAAGGAACTGGCATCTCACTCTCTTTGAATCTTCTTTATCATGCTAAGAGGAGCAGGAAAAAGCAAAAAATTTCAGAATTGCACCTTGCAATGCGGAGAAATTACTGTTTGTGCATTTACAAAATTCATTGATTTTTGCCATTGAAAAACATCATGTTATTCATATACCAGAAATGTTTGAAGCTACTGACTGAATGAAAGGAGCTGACATCTCACTCTCTTTGAATCTTCTTTATCATGCTAAGAGGAGCAGGAAAAAGCAAAAAATTTCAGAATTGCACCTTGCAATGCGGAGAAATTACTGTTTGTGCATTTACAATATTCATTGATTTTTGCCATTGAAAAACATCCAGAAATGATTGAAGCTACTGACTGAATGAAAGGAGCTGGCATCTCACTCTCGTTGAATCTTCTTTATCATGCTAAGAGGAGCAGGAAAAAGCAAAAAATTTCAGAATTGCACCTTGCAATGCGGAGAAATTACTGTTTGTGCATTTACAATATTCATTGATTTTTGCCATTGAAAAACATCATGTTATTCATATACCAGAAATGTTTGAAGCTACTGACTGAATGAAAGGAGCTGGCATCTCACTCTCTTTGAATCTTCTTTATCATGCTAAGAGGAGCAGGAAAAAGCAAAAAATTTCAGAATTGCACCTTGCAATGTGGAGAAATTACTGTTTGTGCATTTACAATATTCATTGATTTTTACCATTGAAAAAGGTCCAGAAATGATTGAAGCTACTGACTGAATGAAAGTAGCTGGCATCTCACTCTCTTTGAATCTTCTTTATCATGCTAAGAGGAGCAGGAAAAAGCAAAAAATTTCAGACTTGCACCTTGCAATGCGGAGAAATTACTGTTTGTGCATTTACAATATTCATTGATTTTTGCCATTGAAAAACATCATGTTATTCATATACCAGAAATGTTTGAAGCTACTGACTGAATGAAAGGAGCTGGCATCTCACTCTCTTTGAATCTTCTTTATCATGCTAAGAGGAGCAGGAAAAAGCAAAAAATTTCAGAATTGCACCTTGCAATGCGGAGAAATTACTGTTTGTGCATTTACAATATTCATTGATTTTTGCCATTGAAAAACATGTTATTCATATACCAGAAATGTTTGAAGCTACTGACTGAATGAAAGGAGCTGGCACCTCACTCTCTTTGAATCTTTATCATGCTAAGAGGAGCGGGAAAAAGCAAAAAATTTCAGAATTGCACCTTGCAATGCGGAGAAATTACTGTTTGTGCATTTACAATATTCATTGATTTTTGCCATTGAAAAACGTCCAGAAATGATTGAAGGTACTGACTGAATGAAAGGAGCTGGCATCTCACTCTCTTTGAATCTTCTTTATCATGCTAAGAGGAGCAGGAAAAAGCAAAAAATTTCAGAATTGCACCTTGCAATGCGGAGAAATTACTGTTTGTGCATTTACAATATTCATTGATTTTTGCCATTGAAAAACGTCCAGAAATGATTGAAGCTACTGACTGAATGAAAGGAGCTGGCATCTCACTCTCTTTGAATCTTCTTTATTATGCTAAGAGGAGCAGGAAAAAGCAAAAAATTTCAGAATTGCACCTTGCAATGCGGAGAAATTACAGTTTGTGCATTTACAATATTCATTGATTTTTGCCATTGAAAAACATCCAGAAATGATTGAAGCTACTGACTGAATGAAAGGAGCTGGCATCTCACTCTCTTTGAATCTTCTTTATCATGCTAAGAGGAGCAGGAAAAAGCAAAAAATTTCAGAATTGCACCTTGCAATGCGGAGAAATTACTGTTTGTGCATTTACAATATTCATTGATTTTTGCCATTGAAAAACATCATGTTATTCATATACCAGAAATGTTTGAAGCTACTGACTGAATGAAAGGAGCTGGCATCTCACTCTCTTTGAATCTTCTTTGTCATGCTAAGAGGAGCAGGAAAAAGCAAAAAATTTCAGAATTGCACCTTGCAATGTGGAGAAATTACTGTTTGTGCATTTACAATATTCATTGATTTTTACCATTGAAAAACGTCCAGAAATGATTGAAGCTACTGACTGAATGAAAGTAGCTGGCATCTCACTCTCTTTGAATCTTCTTTATCATGCTAAGAGGAGCAGGAAAAAGCAAAAAATTTCAGACTTGCACCTTGCAATGCGGAGAAATTACTGTTTGTGCATTTACAATATTCATTGATTTTTGCCATTGAAAAACATCATGTTATTCATATACCAGAAATGTTTGAAGCTACTGACTGAATGAAAGGAGCTGGCATCTCACTCTCTTTGAATCTTCTTTATCATGCTAAGAGGAGCAGGAAAAAGCAAAAAATTTCAGAATTGCACCTTGCAATGCGGAGAAATTACTGTTTGTGCATTTACAATATTCATTGATTTTTGCCATTGAAAAACGCCCAGAAATGATTGAAGCTACTGACTGAATGAAAGGAGCTGGCATCTCACTCTCTTTGAATCTTGTTTATCATGCTAAGAGGAGCAGGAAAAAGCAAAAAATTTCAGAATTGCACCTTGCAATGCGGAGAAATTACTGTTTGTGCATTTACAATATTCATTGATTTTTGCCATTGAAAAACATCCAGAAATGATTGAAGCTACTGACTGAATGAAAGGAGCTGGCATCTCACTCTCTTTGAATCTTCTTTATCATGCTAAGAGGAGCAGGAAAAAGCAAAAAATTTCAGAATTGCACCTTGCAATGCGGAGAAATTACTGTTTGTGCATTTACAATATTCATTGATTTTTGCCATTGAAAAACATCATGTTATTCATATACCAGAAATGTTTGAAGCTACTGACTGAATGAAAGGAGCTGGCATCTCACTCTCTTTGAATCTTCTTTATCATGCTAAGAGGAGCAGGAAAAAGCAAAAAATTTCAGAATTGCACCTTGCAATGTGGAGAAATTACTGTTTGTGCATTTACAATATTCATTGATTTTTACCATTGAAAAACGTCCAGAAATGATTGAAGCTACTGACTGAATGAAAGTAGCTGGCATCTCACTCTCTTTGAATCTTCTTTATCATGCTAAGAGGAGCAGGAAAAAGCAAAAAATTTCAGACTTGCACCTTGCAATGCGGAGAAATTACTGTTTGTGCATTTACAATATTCAATGATTTTTGCCATTGAAAAACATCATGTTATTCATATACCAGAAATGTTTGAAGCTACTGACTGAATGAAAGGAGCTGGCATCTCACTCTCTTTGAATCTTCTTTATCATGCTAAGAGGAGCAGGAAAAAGCAAAAAATTTCAGAATTGCACCTTGCAATGCGGAGAAATTACTGTTTGTGCATTTACAATATTCATTGATTTTTGCCATTGAAAAACGTCCAGAAATGATTGAAGCTACTGACTGAATGAAAGGAGCTGGCATCTCACTCTCTTTGAATCTTGTTTATCATGCTAAGAGGAGCAGGAAAAAGCAAAAAATTTCAGAATTGCACCTTGCAATGCGGAGAAATTACTGTTTGTGCATTTACAATATTCATTGATTTTTGCCATTGAAAAACATCCAGAAATGATTGAAGCTACTGACTGAATGAAAGGAGCTGGCATCTCACTCTCTTTGAATCTTCTTTATCATGCTAAGAGGAGCAGGAAAAAGCAAAAAATTTCAGAATTGCACCTTGCAATGCGGAGAAATTACTGTTTGTGCATTTACAAAATTCATTGATTTTTGCCATTGAAAAACATCATGTTATTCATATACCAGAAATGTTTGAAGCTACTGACTGAATGAAAGGAGCTGACATCTCACTCTCTTTGAATCTTCTTTATCATGCTAAGAGGAGCAGGAAAAAGCAAAAAATTTCAGAATTGCACCTTGCAATGCGGAGAAATTACTGTTTGTGCATTTACAATATTCATTGATTTTTGCCATTGAAAAACATCCAGAAATGATTGAAGCTACTGACTGAATGAAAGGAGCTGGCATCTCACTCTCTTTGAATCTTCTTTATCATGCTAAGAGGAGCAGGAAAAAGCAAAAAATTTCAGAATTGCACCTTGCAATGCGGAGAAATTACTGTTTGTGCATTTACAATATTCATTGATTTTTGCCATTGAAAAACATCATGTTATTCATATACCAGAAATGTTTGAAGCTACTGACTGAATGAAAGGAGCTGGCATCTCACTCTCTTTGAATCTTCTTTATCATGCTAAGAGGAGCAGGAAAAAGCAAAAAATTTCAGAATTGCACCTTGCAATGCGGAGAAATTACTGTTTGTGCATTTACAATATTCATTGATTTTTGCCATTGAAAAACATCATGTTATTCATATACCAGAAATGTTTGAAGCTACTGACTGAATGAAAGGAGCTGGCATCTCACTCTCTTTGAATCTTCTTTATCATGCTAAGAGGAGCAGGAAAAAGCAAAAAATTTCAGAATTGCACCTTGCAATGTGGAGAAATTACTGTTTGTGCATTTACAATATTCATTGATTTTTACCATTGAAAAAGGTCCAGAAATGATTGAAGCTACTGACTGAATGAAAGTAGCTGGCATCTCACTCTCTTTGAATCTTCTTTATCATGCTAAGAGGAGCAGGAAAAAGCAAAAAATTTCAGACTTGCACCTTGCAATGCGGAGAAATTACTGTTTGTGCATTTACAATATTCATTGATTTTTGCCATTGAAAAACATCATGTTATTCATATACCAGAAATGTTTGAAGCTACTGACTGAATGAAAGGAGCTGGCATCTCACTCTCTTTGAATCTTCTTTATCATGCTAAGAGGAGCAGGAAAAAGCAAAAAATTTCAGAATTGCACCTTGCAATGCGGAGAAATTACTGTTTGTGCATTTACAATTTTCATTGATTTTTGCCATTGAAAAACGTCCAGAAATGATTGAAGGTACTGACTGAATGAAAGGAGCTGGCATCTCACTCTCTTTGAATCTTCTTTATCATGCTAAGAGGAGCAGGAAAAAGCAAAAAATTTCAGAATTGCACCTTGCAATGCGGAGAAATTACTGTTTGTGCATTTACAATATTCATTGATTTTTGCCATTGAAAAACATCCAGAAATGATTGAAGCTACTGACTGAATGAAAGGAGCTGGCATCTCACTCTCTTTGAATCTTCTTTATCATGCTAAGAGGAGCAGGAAAAAGCAAAAAATTTCAGAATTGCACCTTGCAATGCGGAGAAATTACAGTTTGTGCATTTACAATATTCATTGATTTTTGCCATTGAAAAACATCCAGAAATGATTGAAGCTACTGACTGAATGAAAGGAGCTGGCATCTCACTCTCTTTGAATCTTCTTTATCATGCTAAGAGGAGCAGGAAAAAGCAAAAAATTTCAGAATTGCACCTTGCAATGCGGAGAAATTACTGTTTGTGCATTTACAATATTCATTGATTTTTGCCATTGAAAAACATCATGTTATTCATATACCAGAAATGTTTGAAGCTACTGACTGAATGAAAGGAGCTGGCATCTCACTCTCTTTGAATCTTCTTTATCATGCTAAGAGGAGCAGGAAAAAGCAAAAAATTTCAGAATTGCACCTTGCAATGCGGAGAAATTACTGTTTGTGCATTTACAATATTCATTGATTTTTGCCATTGAAAAACATGTTATTCATATACCAGAAATGTTTGAAGCTACTGACTGAATGAAAGGAGCTGGCACCTCACTCTCTTTGAATCTTTATCATGCTAAGAGGAGCGGGAAAAAGCAAAAAATTTCAGAATTGCACCTTGCAATGCGGAGAAATTACTGTTTGTGCATTTACAATATTCATTGATTTTTGCCATTGAAAAACGTCCAGAAATGATTGAAGGTACTGACTGAATGAAAGGAGCTGGCATCTCACTCTCTTTGAATCTTCTTTATCATGCTAAGAGGAGCAGGAAAAAGCAAAAAATTTCAGAATTGCACCTTGCAATGCGGAGAAATTACTGTTTGTGCATTTACAATATTCATTGATTTTTGCCATTGAAAAACGTCCAGAAATGATTGAAGCTACTGACTGAATGAAAGGAGCTGGCATCTCACTCTCTTTGAATCTTCTTTATTATGCTAAGAGGAGCAGGAAAAAGCAAAAAATTTCAGAATTGCACCTTGCAATGCGGAGAAATTACAGTTTGTGCATTTACAATATTCATTGATTTTTGCCATTGAAAAACATCCAGAAATGATTGAAGCTACTGACTGAATGAAAGGAGCTGGCATCTCACTCTCTTTGAATCTTCTTTATCATGCTAAGAGGAGCAGGAAAAAGCAAAAAATTTCAGAATTGCACCTTGCAATGTGGAGAAATTACTGTTTGTGCATTTACAATATTCATTGATTTTTACCATTGAAAAACGTCCAGAAATGATTGAAGCTACTGACTGAATGAAAGTAGCTGGCATCTCACTCTCTTTGAATCTTCTTTATCATGCTAAGAGGAGCAGGAAAAAGCAAAAAATTTCAGACTTGCACCTTGCAATGCGGAGAAATTACTGTTTGTGCATTTACAATATTCATTGATTTTTGCCATTGAAAAACATCATGTTATTCATATACCAGAAATGTTTGAAGCTACTGACTGAATGAAAGGAGCTGGCATCTCACTCTCTTTGAATCTTCTTTATCATGCTAAGAGGAGCAGGAAAAAGCAAAAAATTTCAGAATTGCACCTTGCAATGCGGAGAAATTACTGTTTGTGCATTTACAATATTCATTGATTTTTGCCATTGAAAAACGTCCAGAAATGATTGAAGCTACTGACTGAATGAAAGGAGCTGGCATCTCACTCTCTTTGAATCTTGTTTATCATGCTAAGAGGAGCAGGAAAAAGCAAAAAATTTCAGAATTGCACCTTGAAATGCGGAGAAATTACTGTTTGTGCATTTACAATATTCATTGATTTTTGCCATTGAAAAACATCCAGAAATGATTGAAGCTACTGACTGAATGAAAGGAGCTGGCATCTCACTCTCTTTGAATCTTCTTTATCATGCTAAGAGGAGCAGGAAAAAGCAAAAAATTTCAGAATTGCACCTTGCAATGCGGAGAAATTACTGTTTGTGCATTTACAATATTCATTGATTTTTGCCATTGAAAAACATCATGTTATTCATATACCAGAAATGTTTGAAGCTACTGACTGAATGAAAGGAGCTGGCATCTCACTCTCTTTGAATCTTCTTTATCATGCTAAGAGGAGCAGGAAAAAGCAAAAAATTTCAGAATTGCACCTTGCAATGCGGAGAAATTACTGTTTGTGCATTTACAATATTCATTGATTTTTGCCATTGAAAAACGTCCAGAAATGATTGAAGCTACTGACTGAATGAAAGGAGCTGGCATCTCACTCTCTTTGAATCTTGTTTATCATGCTAAGAGGAGCAGGAAAAAGCAAAAAATTTCAGAATTGCACCTTGCAATGCGGAGAAATTACTGTTTGTGCATTTACAATATTCATTGATTTTTGCCATTGAAAAACATCCAGAAATGATTAAAGCTACTGACTGAATGAAAGGAGCTGGCATCTCACTCTCTTTGAATCTTCTTTATCATGCTAAGAGGAGCAGGAAAAAGCAAAAAATTTCAGAATTGCACCTTGCAATGCGGAGAAATTACTGTTTGTGCATTTACAATATTCATTGATTTTTGCCATTGAAAAACATCATGTTATTCATATACCAGAAATGTTTGAAGCTACTGACTGAATGAAAGGAGCTGGCATCTCACTCTCTTTGAATCTTCTTTATCATGCTAAGAGGAGCAGGAAAAAGCAAAAAATTTCATAATTGCACCTTGCAATGCGGAGAAATTACTGTTTGTGCATTTACAATATTCATTGATTTTTGCCATTGAAAAACGTCCAGAAATGATTGAAGCTACTGACTGAATGAAAGGAGCTGGCATCTCACTCTCTTTGAATCATGTTTATCATGCTAAGAGGAGCAGGAAAAAGCAAAAAATTTCAGAATTGCACCTTGCAATGCGGAGAAATTACTGTTTGTGCATTTACAATATTCATTGATTTTTGCCATTGAAAAACGTCCAGAAATTATTGAAGCTACTGACTGAATGAAAGGAGCTGGCATCTCACTCTCTTTGAATCTTCTTTATCATGCTAAGAGGAGCAGGAAAAAGCAAAAAATTTCAGAATTGCACCTTGCAATGCGGAGAAATTACTGTTTGTGCATTTACAATATTCATTGATTTTTGCCATTGAAAAACATCATGTTATTCATATACCAGAAATGATTGAAGCTACTGACTGAATGAAAGGAGCTGGCATCTCACTCTCTTTGAATCTTCTTTATCATGCTAAGAGGAGCAGGAAAAAGTAAAAAATTTCAGAATTGCACTATGCAATGCGGAGAAATTACTGTTTGTGCATTTATAATATTCAATGATTTTTGCCATTGAAAAACGTCCAGAAATGATTGAAGCTACTGACTGAACGAAAGGAGCTGGCATCTCACTCTCTTTGAATCTTCTTTATCATGCTAAGAGGAGCAGGAAAAAGCAAAAAATTTCAGAATTGCACCTTGCAATGCGGAGAAATTACTGTTTGTGCATTTACAATATTCATTGATTTTTGCCATTGAAAAACATCATGTTATTCATATACCAGAAATGTTTGAAGCTACTGACTGAATGAAAGGAGCTGGCATCTCACTCTCTTTGAATCTTCTTTATCATGCTAAGTGGAGCAGGAAAAAGCAAAAAATTTCAGAATTGCAACTTGCAATGCGGAGAAATTACTGTTTGTGCATTTACAATATTCATTGATTTTTGCCATTGAAAAACGTCCAGAAATGATTGAAGCTACTGACTGAATGAAAGGAGCTGGCATCTCACTCTCTTTGAATCTTCTTTATCATGCTAAGAGGAGCAGGTAAAAGCAAAAAATTTCAGAATTGCACCTTGCAATGCGGAGAAATTACTGTTTGTGCATTTACAATATTCATTGATTTTTGCCATTGAAAAACGTCCAGAAATGATTGAAGCTACTGACTGAATGAAAGGAGCTGGCATCTCACTCTCTTTGAATCATGTTTATCATGCTAAGAGGAGCAGGAAAAAGCAAAAAATTTCAGAATTGCACCTTGCAATGCGGAGAAATTACTGTTTGTGCATTTACAATATTCATTGATTTTTGCCATTGAAAAACGTCCAGAAATTATTGAAGCTACTGACTGAATGAAAGGAGCTGGCATCTCACTCTCTTTGAATCTTCTTTATCATGCTAAGAGGAGCAGGAAAAAGCAAAAAATTTCAGAATTGCACCTTGCAATGCGGAGAAATTACTGTTTGTGCATTTACAATATTCATTGATTTTTGCCATTGAAAAACATCATGTTATTCATATACCAGAAATGATTGAAGCTGCTGACTGAATGAAAGGAGCTGGCATCTCACTCTCTTTGAATCTTCTTTATCATGCTAAGAGGAGCAGGAAAAAGCAAAAAATTTCAGAATTGCACCTTGCAATGCGGAGAAATTACTGTTTGTGCATTTACAATATTCATTGATTTTTGCCATTGAAAAACATCATGTTATTCATATACCAGAAATGTTTGAAGCTACTGACTGAATGAAAGGAGCTGGCATCTCACTCTCTTTGAATCTTCTTTATCATGCTAAGAGGAGCAGGAAAAAGCAAAAAATTTCAGAATTGCACCTTGCAATGCGGAGAAATTACTGTTTGTGCATTTACAATATTCATTGATTTTTACCATTGAAAAACGTCCAGAAATGATTGAGGCTACTGACTGAACGAAAGGAGCTGGCATCTCACTCTCTTTGAATCTTCTTTAACATGCTAAGAGGAGCAGGAAAAAGCAAAAAATTTCAGAATTGCACCTTGCAATGCGGAGAAATTACTGTTTGTGCATTTACAATATTCATTGATTTTTGCCATTGAAAAACATCATGTTATTCATATACCAGAAATGTTTGAAGCTACTGACTGAATGAAAGGAGCTGGCATCTCACTCTCTTTGAATCTTCTTTATCATGCTAAGAGGAGCAGGAAAAAACAAAAAATTTCAGAATTGCACCTTGCAATGCGGAGAAATTACTGTTTGTGCATTTACAATATTCATTGATTTTTGCCATTGAAAAACATCATGTTATTCATATACCAGAAATGTTTGAAGCTACTGACTGAATGAAAGGAGCTGGCATCTCACTCTCTTTGAATCTTCTTTATCATGCTAAGAGGAGCAGGAAAAAGCAAAAAATTTCAGAATTGCACCTTGCAATGCGGAGAAATTACAGTTTGTGCATTTACAATATTCATTGATTTTTGCCATTGAAAAACGTCCAGAAATGATTGAAGCTACTGACTGAATGAAAGGAGCTGGCATCTCACTCTCTTTGAATCTTCTTTATCATGCTAAGAGGAGCAGGAAAAAGCAAAAAATTTCAGAATTGCACCTTGCAATGCGGAGAAATTACTGTTTGTGCATTTACAATATTCATTGATTTTTGCCATTGAAAAACGTCCAGAAATGATTGAAGCTACTGACTGAATGAAAGGAGCTGGCATCTCACTCTCTTTGAATCTTCTTTATCATGCTAAGAGGAGCAGGAAAAAGCAAAAAATTTCAGAATTGCTCCTTGCAATGCGGAGAAATTACTGTTTGTGCATTTACAATATTCATTGATTTTTGCCATTGAAAAACGTCCAGAAATGATTGAAGCTACTGACTGAATGAAAGGAGCTGGCATCTCACTCTCTTTGAATCTTCTTTATCATGCTAAGAGGAGCAGGAAAAAGCAAAAAATTTCAGAATTGCACCTTGCAATGCGGAGAAATTACTGTTTGTGCATTTACAATATTCATTGATTTTTGCCATTGAAAAACGTTCAGAAATGATTGAAGCTACTGACTGAATGAAAGGAGCTGGCATCTCACTCTCTTTGAATCTTCTTTATCATGCTAAGAGGAGCAGGAAAAAGCAAAAAATTTCAGAATTGCGCCTTGCAATGCGGAGAAATTAGTGTTTGTGCATTTACAAAATTCATTGATTTTTGCCATTGAAAAACATCATGTTATTCATTTACCAGAAATGATTGAAGCTACTGACTGAATGAAAGGAGCTGGCATCTCACTCTCTTTGAAACTTCTTTATCATGCTAAGAGGAGCAGGAAAAAGCAAAAAATTTCAGAATTGCACCTTGCAATGCGGAGAAATTACTGTTTGTGCATTTACAATATTCATTGATTTTTGCCATTGAAAAACGTCCAGAAATGATTGAAGCTACTGACTGAATGAAAGGAGCTGGCATCTCACTCTCTTTGAATCTTCTTTATCATGCTAAGAGGAGCAGGAAAAAGCAAAAAATTTCAGAATTGCACCTTGCAATGCGGAGAAATTACTGTTTGTGCATTTACAATATTCATTGATTTTTACCATTGAAAAACGTCCAGAAATGATTGAAGCTACTGACTGAATGAAAGTAGCTGGCATCTCACTCTCTTTGAATCTTCTTTATCATGCTAAGAGGAGCAGGAAAAAGCAAAAAATTTCAGACTTGCACCTTGCAATGCGGAGAAATTACTGTTTGTGCATTTACAATATTCATTGATTTTTGCCATTGAAAAACATCATGTTATTCATATACCAGAAATGTTTGAAGCTACTGACTGAATGAAAGGAGCTGGCATCTCACTCTCTTTGAATCTTCTTTATCATGCTAAGAGGAGCAGGAAAAAGCAAAAAATTTCAGAATTGCACCTTGCAATGCGGAGAAATTACTGTTTGTGCATTTACAATATTCATTGATTTTTGCCATTGAAAAACGTCCAGAAATGATTGAAGCTACTGACTGAATGAAAGGAGCTGGCATCTCACTCTCTTTGAATCTTCTTTATCATGCTAAGAGGAGCAGGAAAAAGCAAAAAATTTCAGAATTGCACCTTACAATGCGGAGAAATTACAGTTTGTGCATTTACAATATTCATTGATTTTTGCCATTGAAAAACGTCCAGAAATGATTGAAGCTACTGACTGAATGAAAGGAGCTGGCATCTCACTCTCTTTGAATCTTCTTTATCATGCTAAGAGGAGCAGGAAAAAGCAAAAAATTTCAGAATTGCACCTTGCAATGCGGAGAAATTACTGTTTGTGCATTTACAATATTCATTGATTTTTGCCATTGAAAAACGTCCAGAAATGATTGAAGCTACTGACTGAATGAAAGGAGCTGGCATCTCACTCTCTTTGAATCTTCTTTATCATGCTAAGAGGAGCAGGAAAAAGCAAAAAATTTCAGAATTGCACCTTGCAATGCGGAGAAATTACTGTTTGTGCATTTACAATATTCATTGATTTTTGCCATTGAAAAACATCATGTTATTCATATACCAGAAATGTTTGAAGCTACTGACTGAATGAAAGGAGCTGGCATCTCACTCTCTTTGAATCTTCTTTATCATGCTAAGAGGAGCAGGAAAAAGCAAAAAATTTCAGAATTGCACCTTGCAATGCGGAGAAATTACTGTTTGTGCAATTACAATATTCATTGATTTTTGCCATTGAAAAACGTCCAGAAATGATTGAAGCTACTGACTGAATGAAAGGAGCTGGCATCTCACTCTCTATGAATCTTCTTTATCATGCTAAGAGGAGCAGGAAAAGCAAAAAATTTCAGAATTGCACCTTGCAATGCGAAGAAATTACAGTTTGTGCATTTACAATATTCATTGACTTTTGCCATTGAAAAACATCCAGAAATGATTGAAGCTACTGACTGAATGAAAGGAGCTGGCATCTCACTCTCTTTGAATCTTCTTTATCATGCTAAGAGGAGCAGGAAAAAGCAAAAAATTTCAGAATTGCACCTTGCAATGCGGAGAAATTACTGTTTGTGCATTTACAATATTCATTGATTTTTGCCATTGAAAAACGTCCAGAAATGATTGAAGCTACTGACTGAATGAAAGGAGCTGGCATCTCACTCTCTTTGAATCTTCTTTATCATGCTAAGAGGAGCAGGAAAAAGCAAAAAATTTCAGAATTGCGCCTTGCAATGCGGAGAAATTACTGTTTGTGCATTTACAAAATTCATTGATTTTTGCCATTGAAAAACATCATGTTATTCATTTACCAGAAATGATTGAAGCTACTGACTGAATGAAAGGAGCTGGCATCTCACTCTCTTTGAATCTTCTTTATCATGCTAAGAGGAGCAGGAAAAAGCAAAACATTTCAGAATTGCACCTTGCAATGCGAAGAAATTACTGTTTGTGCATTTACAATATTCATTGATTTTTGCCATTGAAAAACGTCCAGAAATGATTGAAGCTACTGACTGAATGAAAGGAGCTGGCATCTCACTCTCTTTGAATCTTCTTTATCATGCTAAGAGGAGCAGGAAAAAGCAAAAAATTTCAGAATTGCACCTTGCAATGCGGAGAAATTACTGTTTGTGCATTTACAATATTCATTGATTTTACCATTGAAAAACGTCCAGAAATGATTGAAGCTACTGACTGAATGAAAGTAGCTGGCATCTCACTCTCTTTGAATCTTCTTTATCATGCTAAGAGGAGCAGGAAAAAGCAAAAAATTTCAGACTTGCACCTTGCAATGCGGAGAAATTACTGTTTGTGCATTTACAATATTCATTGATTTTTGCCATTGAAAAACATCATGTTATTCATATACCAGAAATGTTTGAAGCTACTGACTGAATGAAAGGAGCTGGCATCTCACTCTCTTTGAATCTTCTTTATCATGCTAAGAGGAGCAGGAAAAAGCAAAAAATTTCAGAATTGCACCTTGCAATGCGGAGAAATTACTGTTTGTGCATTTACAATATTCATTGATTTTTGCCATTGAAAAACGTCCAGAAATGATTGAAGCTACTGACTGAATGAAAGGAGCTGGCATCTCACTCTCTTTGAATCTTCCTTATCATGCTAAGAGGAGCAGGAAAAAGCAAAAAATTTCAGAATTGCACCTTACAATGCGGAGAAATTACAGTTTGTGCATTTACAATATTCATTGATTTTTGCCATTGAAAAACGTCCAGAAATGATTGAAGCTACTGACTGAATGAAAGGAGCTGGCATCTCACTCTCTTTGAATCTTCTTTATCAAGTTAAGAGGAGCAGGAAAAAGCAAAAAATTTCAGAATTGCACCTTGCAATGCGGAGAAATTACTCTTTGTGCATTTACAATATTCATTGATTTTTGCCATTGAAAAACATGTTATTCATATACCAGAAATGTTTGAAGCTACTGACTGAATGAAAGGAGCTGGAACCTCACTCTCTTTGAATCTTCTTTATCATGCTAAGAGGAGCAGGAAAAAGCAAAAAATTTCAGAATTGCACCTTGCAATGCGGAGAAATTACTGTTTGTACATTTACAATATTCATTGATTTTTGCCATTGAAAAACGTCCAGAAATGATTGAAGCTACTGACTGAATGAAAGGAGCTGGCATCTCACTCACTTTGAATCTTCTTTATCATGCTAAGAGGAGCAGGAAAAAGCAAAAAATTTCAGAATTGCACCTTGCAATGCGGAGAAATTACTGTTTGTGCATTTACAATATTCATTGATTTTTGCCATTGAAAAACGTCCAGAAAAGATTGAAGCTACTGACTGAATGAAAGGAGCTGGCATCTCACTCTCTTTGAATCTTCTTTATCATGCTAAGAGGAGCAGGAAAAAGCAAACAATTTCAGAATTGCGCCTTGCAATGCGGAGAAATTACTGTTTGTGCATTTACAAAATTCATTGATTTTTGCCATTGAAAAACATCATGTTATTCATTTACCAGAAATGATTGAAGCTACTGACTGAATGAAAGGAGCTGGCATCTCACTCTCTTTGAATCTTCTTTATCATGCTAAGAGGAGCAGGAAAAAGCAAAAAATTTCAGAATTGCACCTTGCAATGCGGAGAAATTACTGTTTGTGCATTTACAATATTCATTGATTTTTGCCATTGAAAAACGTCCAGAAATGATTGAAGCTACTGACTGAATGAAAGGAGCTGGCATCTCACTGTCTTTGAATCTTCTTTATCATGCTAAGAGGAGCGGGAAAAAGCAAAAAATTTCAGAATTGCACCTTGCAATGCGGAGAAATTACTGTTTGTGCATTTACAATATTCATTGATTTTTACCATTGAAAAACGTCCAGAAATGATTGAAGCTACTGACTGAATGAAAGTAGCTGGCATCTCACTCTCTTTGAATCTTCTTTATCATGCTAAGAGGAGCAGGAAAAAGCAAAAAATTTCAGACTTGCACCTTGCAATGCGGAGAAATTACTGTTTGTGCATTTACAATATTCATTGATTTTTGCCATTGAAAAACATCATGTTATTCATATACCAGAAATGTTTGAAGCTACTGACTGAATGAAAGGAGCTGGCATCTCACTCTCTTTGAATCTTCTTTATCATGCTAAGAGGAGCAGGAAAAAGCAAAAAATTTCAGAATTGCACCTTGCAATGCGGAGAAATTACTGTTTGTGCATTTACAATATTCATTGATTTTTGCCATTGAAAAACATCATGTTATTCATATACCAGAAATGTTTGAAGCTACTGACTGAATGAAAGGAGCTGGCATCTCACTCTCTTTGAATCTTCTTTATCATGCTAAGAGGAGCAGGAAAAAGCAAAAAATTTCAGAATTGCACCTTGCAATGCGGAGAAATTACTGTTTGTGCATTTACAATATTCATTGATTTTTGCCATTGAAAAACGTCCAGAAATGATTGAAGCTACTGACTGAATGAAAGGAGCTGGCATCTCACTCTCTTTGAATCTTCTTTATCATGCTAAGAGGAGCAGGAAAAAGCAAAAAATTTCAGAATTGCACCTTACAATGCGGAGAAATTACAGTTTGTGCATTTACAATATTCATTGATTTTTGCCATTGAAAAACGTCCAGAAATGATTGAAGCTACTGACTGAATGAAAGGAGCTGGCATCTCACTCTCTTTGAATCTTCTTTATCATGCTAAGAGGAGCAGGAAAAAGCAAAAAATTTCAGAATTGCACCTTACAATGCGGAGAAATTGCAGTTTGTGCATTTACAATATTCATTGATTTTTGCCATTGAAAAACGTCCAGAAATGATTGAAGCTACTGACTGAATGAAAGGAGCTGGCATCTCACTCTCTTTGAATCTTCTTTATCATGCTAAGAGGAGCAGGAAAAAGCAAAAAATTTCAGAATTGCACCTTGCAATGCGGAGAAATTACTGTTTGTGCATTTACAATATTCATTGATTTTTGCCATTGAAAAACGTCCAGAAATGATTGAAGCTACTGACTGAATGAAAGGAGCTGGCATCTCACTCTCTTTGAATTTTCTTTATCATGCTAAGAGGAGCAGGAAAAAGCAAAAAATTTCAGAATTGCACCTTGCAATGCGGAGAAATTACTGTTTGTGCATTTACAATATTCATTGATTTTTGCCATTGAAAAACATGTTATTCATATACCAGAAATGTTTGAAGCTACTGACTGAATGAAAGGAGCTGGCACCTCACTCTCTTTGAATCTTCTTTATCATGCTAAGAGGAGCAGGATAAAGCAAAAAATTTCAGAATTGCACCTTGCAATGCGGAGAAATTACTGTTTGTGCATTTACAATATTCATTGATTTTTGCCATTGAAAAACGTCCAGAAATGATTGAAGCTACTGACTGAATGAAAGGAGCTGGCATCTCACTCTCTTTGAATCTTCTTTATCATGCTAAGAGGAGCTGGAAAAAGCAAAAAATTTCAGAATTGCACCTTGCAATGCGGAGAAATTACAGTTTGTGCATTTACAATATTCATTAATTTTTGCCATTGAAAAACATCATGTTATTCATATACCAGAAATGTTTGAAGCTACTGACTGAATGAAAGGAGCTGGCATCTCACTCTCTTTGAATCTTCTTTATCATGCTAAGAGGAGCAGGAAAAAGCAAAAAATTTCAGAATTGCACCTTGCAATGCGGAGAAATTACTGTTTGTGCATTTACAATATTCATTGATTTTTGCCATTGAAAAACGTCCAGAAATGATTGAAGCTACTGACTGAATGAAAGGAGCTGGCATCTCACTCTCTTTGAATCTTCTTTATCATGCTAAGAGGAGCAGGAAAAAGCAAAAAATTTCAGAATTGCACCTTGCAATGCGGAGAAATTACTGTTTGTGCATTTACAATATTCATTGATTTTTGCCATTGAAAAACGTCCAGAAATGATTGAAGCTACTGACTGAATGAAAGGAGCTGGCATCTCACTCTCTTTGAATCATGTTTATCATGCTAAGAGGAGCAGGAAAAAGCAAAAAATTTCAGAATTGCACCTTGCAATGCGGAGAAATTACTGTTTGTGCATTTACAATATTCATTGATTTTTGCCATTGAAAAACGTCCAGAAATTATTGAAGCTACTGACTGAATGAAAGGAGCTGGCATCTCACTCTCTTTGAATCTTCTTTATCATGCTAAGAGGAGCAGGAAAAAGCAAAAAATTTCAGAATTGCACCTTGCAATGCGGAGAAATTACTGTTTGTGCATTTACAATATTCATTGATTTTTGCCATTGAAAAACATCATGTTATTCATATACCAGAAATGATTGAAGCTACTGACTGAATGAAAGGAGCTGGCATCTCACTCTCTTTGAATCTTCTTTATCATGCTAAGAGGAGCAGGAAAAAGTAAAAAATTTCAGAATTGCACTATGCAATGCGGAGAAATTACTGTTTGTGCATTTATAATATTCAATGATTTTTGCCATTGAAAAACGTCCAGAAATGATTGAAGCTACTGACTGAACGAAAGGAGCTGGCATCTCACTCTCTTTGAATCTTCTTTATCATGCTAAGAGGAGCAGGAAAAAGCAAAAAATTTCAGAATTGCACCTTGCAATGCGGAGAAATTACTGTTTGTGCATTTACAATATTCATTGATTTTTGCCATTGAAAAACATCATGTTATTCATATACCAGAAATGTTTGAAGCTACTGACTGAATGAAAGGAGCTGGCATCTCACTCTCTTTGAATCTTCTTTATCATGCTAAGTGGAGCAGGAAAAAGCAAAAAATTTCAGAATTGCAACTTGCAATGCGGAGAAATTACTGTTTGTGCATTTACAATATTCATTGATTTTTGCCATTGAAAAACGTCCAGAAATGATTGAAGCTACTGACTGAATGAAAGGAGCTGGCATCTCACTCTCTTTGAATCTTCTTTATCATGCTAAGAGGAGCAGGTAAAAGCAAAAAATTTCAGAATTGCACCTTGCAATGCGGAGAAATTACTGTTTGTGCATTTACAATATTCATTGATTTTTGCCATTGAAAAACGTCCAGAAATGATTGAAGCTACTGACTGAATGAAAGGAGCTGGCATCTCACTCTCTTTGAATCATGTTTATCATGCTAAGAGGAGCAGGAAAAAGCAAAAAATTTCAGAATTGCACCTTGCAATGCGGAGAAATTACTGTTTGTGCATTTACAATATTCATTGATTTTTGCCATTGAAAAACGTCCAGAAATTATTGAAGCTACTGACTGAATGAAAGGAGCTGGCATCTCACTCTCTTTGAATCTTCTTTATCATGCTAAGAGGAGCAGGAAAAAGCAAAAAATTTCAGAATTGCACCTTGCAATGCGGAGAAATTACTGTTTGTGCATTTACAATATTCATTGATTTTTGCCATTGAAAAACATCATGTTATTCATATACCAGAAATGATTGAAGCTGCTGACTGAATGAAAGGAGCTGGCATCTCACTCTCTTTGAATCTTCTTTATCATGCTAAGAGGAGCAGGAAAAAGCAAAAAATTTCAGAATTGCACCTTGCAATGCGGAGAAATTACTGTTTGTGCATTTACAATATTCATTGATTTTTGCCATTGAAAAACATCATGTTATTCATATACCAGAAATGTTTGAAGCTACTGACTGAATGAAAGGAGCTGGCATCTCACTCTCTTTGAATCTTCTTTATCATGCTAAGAGGAGCAGGAAAAAGCAAAAAATTTCAGAATTGCACCTTGCAATGCGGAGAAATTACTGTTTGTGCATTTACAATATTCATTGATTTTTACCATTGAAAAACGTCCAGAATGATTGAGGCTACTGACTGAACGAAAGGAGCTGGCATCTCACTCTCTTTGAATCTTCTTTAACATGCTAAGAGGAGCAGGAAAAAGCAAAAAATTTCAGAATTGCACCTTGCAATGCGGAGAAATTACTGTTTGTGCATTTACAATATTCATTGATTTTTGCCATTGAAAAACATCATGTTATTCATATACCAGAAATGTTTGAAGCTACTGACTGAATGAAAGGAGCTGGCATCTCACTCTCTTTGAATCTTCTTTATCATGCTAAGAGGAGCAGGAAAAAACAAAAAATTTCAGAATTGCACCTTGCAATGCGGAGAAATTACTGTTTGTGCATTTACAATATTCATTGATTTTTGCCATTGAAAAACATCATGTTATTCATATACCAGAAATGTTTGAAGCTACTGACTGAATGAAAGGAGCTGGCATCTCACTCTCTTTGAATCTTCTTTATCATGCTAAGAGGAGCAGGAAAAAGCAAAAAATTTCAGAATTGCACCTTGCAATGCGGAGAAATTACTGTTTGTGCATTTACAATATTCATTGATTTTTGCCATTGAAAAACGTCCAGAAATGATTGAAGCTACTGACTGAATGAAAGGAGCTGGCATCTCACTCTCTTTGAATTTTCTTTATCATGCTAAGAGGAGCAGGAAAAAGCAAAAAATTTCAGAATTGCACCTTGCAATGCGGAGAAATTACTGTTTGTGCATTTACAATATTCATTGATTTTTGCCATTGAAAAACATGTTATTCATATACCAGAAATGTTTGAAGCTACTGACTGAATGAAAGGAGCTGGCACCTCACTCTCTTTGAATCTTCTTTATCATGCTAAGAGGAGCAGGATAAAGCAAAAAATTTCAGAATTGCACCTTGCAATGCGGAGAAATTACTGTTTGTGCATTTACAATATTCATTGATTTTTGCCATTGAAAAACGTCCAGAAATGATTGAAGCTACTGACTGAATGAAAGGAGCTGGCATCTCACTCTCTTTGAATCTTCTTTATCATGCTAAGAGGAGCTGGAAAAAGCAAAAAATTTCAGAATTGCACCTTGCAATGCGGAGAAATTACTGTTTGTGCATTTACAATATTCATTAATTTTTGCCATTGAAAAACATCATGTTATTCATATACCAGAAATGTTTGAAGCTACTGACTGAATGAAAGGAGCTGGCATCTCACTCTCTTTGAATCTTCTTTATCATGCTAAGAGGAGCAGGAAAAAGCAAAAAATTTCAGAATTGCACCTTGCAATGCGGAGAAATTACTGTTTGTGCATTTACAATATTCATTGATTTTTGCCATTGAAAAACGTCCAGAAATGATTGAAGCTACTGACTGAATGAAAGGAGCTGGCATCTCACTCTCTTTGAATCTTCTTTATCATGCTAAGAGGAGCAGGAAAAAGCAAAAAATTTCAGAATTGCACCTTGCAATGCGGAGAAATTACTGTTTGTGCATTTACAATATTCATTGATTTTTGCCATTGAAAAACGTCCAGAAATGATTGAAGCTACTGACTGAATGAAAGGAGCTGGCATCTCACTCTCTTTGAATCATGTTTATCATGCTAAGAGGAGCAGGAAAAAGCAAAAAATTTCAGAATTGCACCTTGCAATGCGGAGAAATTACTGTTTGTGCATTTACAATATTCATTGATTTTTGCCATTGAAAAACGTCCAGAAATTATTGAAGCTACTGACTGAATGAAAGGAGCTGGCATCTCACTCTCTTTGAATCTTCTTTATCATGCTAAGAGGAGCAGGAAAAAGCAAAAAATTTCAGAATTGCACCTTGCAATGCGGAGAAATTACTGTTTGTGCATTTACAATATTCATTGATTTTTGCCATTGAAAAACATCATGTTATTCATATACCAGAAATGATTGAAGCTACTGACTGAATGAAAGGAGCTGGCATCTCACTCTCTTTGAATCTTCTTTATCATGCTAAGAGGAGCAGGAAAAAGTAAAAAATTTCAGAATTGCACTATGCAATGCGGAGAAATTACTGTTTGTGCATTTATAATATTCAATGATTTTTGCCATTGAAAAACGTCCAGAAATGATTGAAGCTACTGACTGAACGAAAGGAGCTGGCATCTCACTCTCTTTGAATCTTCTTTATCATGCTAAGAGGAGCAGGAAAAAGCAAAAAATTTCAGAATTGCACCTTGCAATGCGGAGAAATTACTGTTTGTGCATTTACAATATTCATTGATTTTTGCCATTGAAAAACATCATGTTATTCATATACCAGAAATGTTTGAAGCTACTGACTGAATGAAAGGAGCTGGCATCTCACTCTCTTTGAATCTTCTTTATCATGCTAAGTGGAGCAGGAAAAAGCAAAAAATTTCAGAATTGCAACTTGCAATGCGGAGAAATTACTGTTTGTGCATTTACAATATTCATTGATTTTTGCCATTGAAAAACGTCCAGAAATGATTGAAGCTACTGACTGAATGAAAGGAGCTGGCATCTCACTCTCTTTGAATCTTCTTTATCATGCTAAGAGGAGCAGGTAAAAGCAAAAAATTTCAGAATTGCACCTTGCAATGCGGAGAAATTACTGTTTGTGCATTTACAATATTCATTGATTTTTGCCATTGAAAAACGTCCAGAAATGATTGAAGCTACTGACTGAATGAAAGGAGCTGGCATCTCACTCTCTTTGAATCATGTTTATCATGCTAAGAGGAGCAGGAAAAAGCAAAAAATTTCAGAATTGCACCTTGCAATGCGGAGAAATTACTGTTTGTGCATTTACAATATTCATTGATTTTTGCCATTGAAAAACGTCCAGAAATTATTGAAGCTACTGACTGAATGAAAGGAGCTGGCATCTCACTCTCTTTGAATCTTCTTTATCATGCTAAGAGGAGCAGGAAAAAGCAAAAAATTTCAGAATTGCACCTTGCAATGCGGAGAAATTACTGTTTGTGCATTTACAATATTCATTGATTTTTGCCATTGAAAAACATCATGTTATTCATATACCAGAAATGATTGAAGCTGCTGACTGAATGAAAGGAGCTGGCATCTCACTCTCTTTGAATCTTCTTTATCATGCTAAGAGGAGCAGGAAAAAGCAAAAAATTTCAGAATTGCACCTTGCAATGCGGAGAAATTACTGTTTGTGCATTTACAATATTCATTGATTTTTGCCATTGAAAAACATCATGTTATTCATATACCAGAAATGTTTGAAGCTACTGACTGAATGAAAGGAGCTGGCATCTCACTCTCTTTGAATCTTCTTTATCATGCTAAGAGGAGCAGGAAAAAGCAAAAAATTTCAGAATTGCACCTTGCAATGCGGAGAAATTACTGTTTGTGCATTTACAATATTCATTGATTTTTACCATTGAAAAACGTCCAGAAATGATTGAGGCTACTGACTGAACGAAAGGAGCTGGCATCTCACTCTCTTTGAATCTTCTTTAACATGCTAAGAGGAGCAGGAAAAAGCAAAAAATTTCAGAATTGCACCTTGCAATGCGGAGAAATTACTGTTTGTGCATTTACAATATTCATTGATTTTTGCCATTGAAAAACATCATGTTATTCATATACCAGAAATGTTTGAAGCTACTGACTGAATGAAAGGAGCTGGCATCTCACTCTCTTTGAATCTTCTTTATCATGCTAAGAGGAGCAGGAAAAAACAAAAAATTTCAGAATTGCACCTTGCAATGCGGAGAAATTACTGTTTGTGCATTTACAATATTCATTGATTTTTGCCATTGAAAAACATCATGTTATTCATATACCAGAAATGTTTGAAGCTACTGACTGAATGAAAGGAGCTGGCATCTCACTCTCTTTGAATCTTCTTTATCATGCTAAGAGGAGCAGGAAAAAGCAAAAAATTTCAGAATTGCACCTTGCAATGCGGAGAAATTACAGTTTGTGCATTTACAATATTCATTGATTTTTGCCATTGAAAAACGTCCAGAAATGATTGAAGCTACTGACTGAATGAAAGGAGCTGGCATCTCACTCTCTTTGAATCTTCTTTATCATGCTAAGAGGAGCAGGAAAAAGCAAAAAATTTCAGAATTGCACCTTGCAATGCGGAGAAATTACTGTTTGTGCATTTACAATATTCATTGATTTTTGCCATTGAAAAACGTCCAGAAATGATTGAAGCTACTGACTGAATGAAAGGAGCTGGCATCTCACTCTCTTTGAATCTTCTTTATCATGCTAAGAGGAGCAGGAAAAAGCAAAAAATTTCAGAATTGCTCCTTGCAATGCGGAGAAATTACTGTTTGTGCATTTACAATATTCATTGATTTTTGCAATTGAAAAACGTCCAGAAATGATTGAAGCTACTGACTGAATGAAAGGAGCTGGCATCTCACTCTCTTTGAATCTTCTTTATCATGCTAAGAGGAGCAGGAAAAAGCAAAAAATTTCAGAATTGCACCTTGCAATGCGGAGAAATTACTGTTTGTGCATTTACAATATTCATTGATTTTTGCCATTGAAAAACGTTCAGAAATGATTGAAGCTACTGACTGAATGAAAGGAGCTGGCATCTCACTCTCTTTGAATCTTCTTTATCATGCTAAGAGGAGCAGGAAAAAGCAAAAAATTTCAGAATTGCGCCTTGCAATGCGGAGAAATTAGTGTTTGTGCATTTACAAAATTCATTGATTTTTGCCATTGAAAAACATCATGTTATTCATTTACCAGAAATGATTGAAGCTACTGACTGAATGAAAGGAGCTGGCATCTCACTCTCTTTGAAACTTCTTTATCATGCTAAGAGGAGCAGGAAAAAGCAAAAAATTTCAGAATTGCACCTTGCAATGCGGAGAAATTACTGTTTGTGCATTTACAATATTCATTGATTTTTGCCATTGAAAAACGTCCAGAAATGATTGAAGCTACTGACTGAATGAAAGGAGCTGGCATCTCACTCTCTTTGAATCTTCTTTATCATGCTAAGAGGAGCAGGAAAAAGCAAAAAATTTCAGAATTGCACCTTGCAATGCGGAGAAATTACTGTTTGTGCATTTACAATATTCATTGATTTTTACCATTGAAAAACGTCCAGAAATGATTGAAGCTACTGACTGAATGAAAGTAGCTGGCATCTCACTCTCTTTGAATCTTCTTTATCATGCTAAGAGGAGCAGGAAAAAGCAAAAAATTTCAGACTTGCACCTTGCAATGCGGAGAAATTACTGTTTGTGCATTTACAATATTCATTGATTTTTGCCATTGAAAAACATCATGTTATTCATATACCAGAAATGTTTGAAGCTACTGACTGAATGAAAGGAGCTGGCATCTCACTCTCTTTGAATCTTCTTTATCATGCTAAGAGGAGCAGGAAAAAGCAAAAAATTTCAGAATTGCACCTTGCAATGCGGAGAAATTACTGTTTGTGCATTTACAATATTCATTGATTTTTGCCATTGAAAAACGTCCAGAAATGATTGAAGCTACTGACTGAATGAAAGGAGCTGGCATCTCACTCTCTTTGAATCTTCTTTATCATGCTAAGAGGAGCAGGAAAAAGCAAAAAATTTCAGAATTGCACCTTACAATGCGGAGAAATTACAGTTTGTGCATTTACAATATTCATTGATTTTTGCCATTGAAAAACGTCCAGAAATGATTGAAGCTACTGACTGAATGAAAGGAGCTGGCATCTCACTCTCTTTGAATCTTCTTTATCATGCTAAGAGGAGCAGGAAAAAGCAAAAAATTTCAGAATTGCACCTTGCAATGCGGAGAAATTACTGTTTGTGCATTTACAATATTCATTGATTTTTGCCATTGAAAAACGTCCAGAAATGATTGAAGCTACTGACTGAATGAAAGGAGCTGGCATCTCACTCTCTTTGAATCTTCTTTATCATGCTAAGAGGAGCAGGAAAAAGCAAAAAATTTCAGAATTGCACCTTGCAATGCGGAGAAATTACTGTTTGTGCATTTACAATATTCATTGATTTTTGCCATTGAAAAACATCATGTTATTCATATACCAGAAATGTTTGAAGCTACTGACTGAATGAAAGGAGCTGGCATCTCACTCTCTTTGAATCTTCTTTATCATGCTAAGAGGAGCAGGAAAAAGCAAAAAATTTCAGAATTGCACCTTGCAATGCGGAGAAATTACTGTTTGTGCAATTACAATATTCATTGATTTTTGCCATTGAAAAACGTCCAGAAATGATTGAAGCTACTGACTGAATGAAAGGAGCTGGCATCTCACTCTCTATGAATCTTCTTTATCATGCTAAGAGGAGCAGGAAAAGCAAAAAATTTCAGAATTGCACCTTGCAATGCGAAGAAATTACAGTTTGTGCATTTACAATATTCATTGACTTTTGCCATTGAAAAACATCCAGAAATGATTGAAGCTACTGACTGAATGAAAGGAGCTGGCATCTCACTCTCTTTGAATCTTCTTTATCATGCTAAGAGGAGCAGGAAAAAGCAAAAAATTTCAGAATTGCACCTTGCAATGCGGAGAAATTACTGTTTGTGCATTTACAATATTCATTGATTTTTGCCATTGAAAAACGTCCAGAAATGATTGAAGCTACTGACTGAATGAAAGGAGCTGGCATCTCACTCTCTTTGAATCTTCTTTATCATGCTAAGAGGAGCAGGAAAAAGCAAAAAATTTCAGAATTGCGCCTTGCAATGCGGAGAAATTACTGTTTGTGCATTTACAAAATTCATTGATTTTTGCCATTGAAAAACATCATGTTATTCATTTACCAGAAATGATTGAAGCTACTGACTGAATGAAAGGAGCTGGCATCTCACTCTCTTTGAATCTTCTTTATCATGCTAAGAGGAGCAGGAAAAAGCAAAACATTTCAGAATTGCACCTTGCAATGCGAAGAAATTACTGTTTGTGCATTTACAATATTCATTGATTTTTGCCATTGAAAAACGTCCAGAAATGATTGAAGCTACTGACTGAATGAAAGGAGCTGGCATCTCACTCTCTTTGAATCTTCTTTATCATGCTAAGAGGAGCAGGAAAAAGCAAAAAATTTCAGAATTGCACCTTGCAATGCGGAGAAATTACTGTTTGTGCATTTACAATATTCATTGATTTTACCATTGAAAAACGTCCAGAAATGATTGAAGCTACTGACTGAATGAAAGTAGCTGGCATCTCACTCTCTTTGAATCTTCTTTATCATGCTAAGAGGAGCAGGAAAAAGCAAAAAATTTCAGACTTGCACCTTGCAATGCGGAGAAATTACTGTTTGTGCATTTACAATATTCATTGATTTTTGCCATTGAAAAACATCATGTTATTCATATACCAGAAATGTTTGAAGCTACTGACTGAATGAAAGGAGCTGGCATCTCACTCTCTTTGAATCTTCTTTATCATGCTAAGAGGAGCAGGAAAAAGCAAAAAATTTCAGAATTGCACCTTGCAATGCGGAGAAATTACTGTTTGTGCATTTACAATATTCATTGATTTTTGCCATTGAAAAACGTCCAGAAATGATTGAAGCTACTGACTGAATGAAAGGAGCTGGCATCTCACTCTCTTTGAATCTTCTTTATCATGCTAAGAGGAGCAGGAAAAAGCAAAAAATTTCAGAATTGCACCTTACAATGCGGAGAAATTACAGTTTGTGCATTTACAATATTCATTGATTTTTGCCATTGAAAAACGTCCAGAAATGATTGAAGCTACTGACTGAATGAAAGGAGCTGGCATCTCACTCTCTTTGAATCTTCTTTATCAAGTTAAGAGGAGCAGGAAAAAGCAAAAAATTTCAGAATTGCACCTTGCAATGCGGAGAAATTACTCTTTGTGCATTTACAATATTCATTGATTTTTGCCATTGAAAAACATGTTATTCATATACCAGAAATGTTTGAAGCTACTGACTGAATGAAAGGAGCTGGAACCTCACTCTCTTTGAATCTTCTTTATCATGCTAAGAGGAGCAGGAAAAAGCAAAAAATTTCAGAATTGCACCTTGCAATGCGGAGAAATTACTGTTGTACATTTACAATATTCATTGATTTTTGCCATTGAAAAACGTCCAGAAATGATTGAAGCTACTGACTGAATGAAAGGAGCTGGCATCTCACTCACTTTGAATCTTCTTTATCATGCTAAGAGGAGCAGGAAAAGCAAAAAATTTCAGAATTGCCACCTTGCAATGCGGAGAATTACTGTTTGTGCATTTACAATATTCATTGATTTTTGCCATTGAAAAACGTCCAGAAATGATTGAAGCTACTGACTGAAT